>NC_072738.1:76984277-77250089 GCF_026930045.1 Uloborus diversus
CGACCACGGCCAAAGCTATCCAAGAAGGAACCAAGCATATCTCTTACCTGCAATTCCTGCCTTGCAAAGCTGTAGCTATCCATTGACATTTTCGCTCTCATTGGGAGTTTAGTCAATCTGGACAGGTCGTAAGCCAGCTTAGGCCGATACACTTAATAAACACGCTCATTCAATTTTTAAACTGGTTGCTAAAAATATTTTCCACAACAGTGAAAAGTCTGCACGTGTATAACCTGCAGCGATTCAGGAAACTTTTTTGTGAAGATACTTGTTTTTACGGGGAAATAGGTGAAAACGTGTGAAATCCCGAGACGTTCCACGGAAAATACCAGTAACGTTTCGGAATTTTTTTACAGTGTTTAAAACTATTTTTACCTCATGCAACTACATCTCATCCAACGTTTGGTTGCTTCAGGATCCTCTGAATGAGTTAATTCTATTTTTATTTGCTCAATTTCGAAAAAAATGGTCCAACCCCCTGTAACAGACACCGACAATTCTGACGATACTCGAGGTGGTTGTTCATAACCTTCCACCAATGCCTTGTAAATACCAACCGACTCATAAAATTCAGTTTGATAATACTAGTTGGTTGTACCGTATTCATGGGTCGCAGCAACATCAGTTCTACCCGCCTAAAATTCTTATTATTTAAGTCCAAAGTTACGACTGTCTGTTACTGAACCCTTGTCTGTTACTGGTGCCGTTACTCTACACCAACAAAAATCAAAACCGAACTCACAATTACACATGTATTAAAAAAAATAGCGTTGATATCAATACTGAATCAGTTGTTCAAAGAAGAGTCAGCAATGTTAAATTGCGTTATACGTTCTAAAAATTAACTTAAAACCTCTTTTAATGAAATAAAACCAGTGAGGAGAAAGGGGATACTAGGGAACTTTTTTTAAGTGTTGAATAAAACGCGTGCGAAGTTCAAGCTGTAGCCAGGCTTTTACTGAAAGTTTTTCTTAATCATTCTGTATAGTAGCACTTGCCAAGGCTACGTTTACCATCTCTTGTCCCAACACAGAAGATAATCTCTTCTACCAGTTGTAAGGGAAGTAAACCCAAAGCGAGTACGTTAACTTTGATAGTAAAAACATATTTTATGTTTACATTGTGCACTTTTTTATCATTAATAATTTTCTCTAATAATCATTGTTTATATTTAAAAGAATAAACTCAAGCAAATACTTATTTTTAACGAAAAAATTCTTAAAAATGCTTAACCCTTCCAAAAACCCGCTTTGTCCATGTGGAAGGCCTTAAGCGGGGTCCGATTCGTGCATAGCGGGTGAGGTTGAATATATTTGATGAAATCAACTTGGACAGTAACGTAACTCACAACTCTGAAATACAATATATCGAAATCAATTTGCTGCATCCTTAATAGTAGGAAATTCAGCTCCTCTGCAGTTGCTTCTGATTCAGTTGCCATCAGACCTGTGCTGTTTTGAGTAGAGGTAGGAGATATTTTGGTGATAATACTTGGCAACAAGTAATCGGATACGCCAGGGGTGTTCTTCTCTTGTATTTACTGAAAACTCAAAAAATAATCTGAAACTCTTGTCTTTAATTTAATTTGCCCAAATGAAGCAAAACGGGTACTTACCTGCTTTGTCTTTACCCACTATGTCCAAGCACTTGAACTAATTTCATCCACCTATCTATACACTCAAATCTAAGTCGCAAAATGCAAAGCCTCTTCTTAAATAATATTGATAAATATCACAGAATAAATACTTAGAACCAACAATGACACATAATGAACCATTTTAAAGTTCTCATAAATAGAGAAAATCGAAATGTTAAAAAAAAAAAAAACACCATAAGCTAGGAAATTGTGGTTCCAGCCTGTAATTAGTCAATACGCGAAGGTCCCTAAGATTCTTACCAGAGTTAAAAAGTCGCAAATTCGAAAACCTACTCACTTTGGGTTTACTTCTTCTACTAGATATTTCAGAATTTTCAACTTCCGCGCTTGCACCTCTTTGCTTTCTGGGAGCATGAATTGATCTGGTTAGTTTCCCAAAGAAAGATATTGTAAAAGAGAAGATTATATATGTGTGTGTCTTGCATAGGTATATCTAGAAGCAAATGGGAGTCATCAAAATATCTTTCCCATTCCTGCAAAATATTCTGAAGTTTTCCTTGCAATGCATATTAGTCTCCACGAAATGGATGATACATATTGATAATAACCATAAACGTATATAGGATAATCGGATATTTTCCTTTAAAGTTACGCTAAATATAGATTAACGACATTATGCTACTGAAAAAAATGAAGATTTTTTTTTTTTTTTTTGACTGGAAGTCCTTCGAGTTTCCTAATAACATTTAATAAAAGAATAATATGAGCTATATTTAATCAAAATCTAACTGTCTGACTTTGCTTTTATTACTATTATTTATGCATTAATTAGATCTTCCTGATGGCATTTTTAAGCCTTTAATCACATAATGTTTCTTTGCCGAATTCAATTGAAACAGTGGCTCATATCGTAATCATTTAATTACAAAGTTAAAACTAATATAATTATGACATTTGCTTCAAAAAAGGACTAAACTAAAAAGCTGTAAAAACAAATCTTGTAGACTTTTACAAGGTATTCTACACGTGGTTTGAAGCATAATCAACAGCATTTTTTAAGTTCGGAATTGTTGCATATTTTGTAGAAAAACACATCAAAATTAATGGATTTCAAAATATCCTTAAGAGGTTTCAAGAAAACCCCAAATTATTCCGGGTTTTTATTATTATTCTTTCTTATCCTCTCATTATTGAGTGTCAGATGCAGGATGCGTAAAAATAATCGATCATTTTTGTTCGAGAGACGGCCTAACAACAGATTGTCAGACGGCTATGGATTGACTCTTTACTCGTTCTACAAGTTTTAGGATGGATACTTGTCATTTGCAGTGTTTTAGAAAGTAAAAAATAGAAGGAACTTTTTAAAGAAACAAAAAAGCTAGTTAATCATTTTCACATTTTTTTTTTCTTTAGGTATTATTTCTTTTTTACGTTAAAGCATTGTGACGCATGAATGCATTTTGTAAAATATCTAAGTAGACATTTAAAGTTGAAAAGTATCATGAAGTCATCGTTTTTTGCAGCGTAGAAGCTTCTAACGTAATATTTAATTGCAAGTCTTAACTTTTTAAAAAACTACATCAAGACAGTCATTTAGTTCAACTTACTTTAAGTCGCACTGTTACTCTATGATATGCTACTGTTACAATATGATTAGCTGCTCTTATGCTAGAAATCGCTAATGTCAACGAGGTGCACATTGGCCATTTATATCATCTTTCGTGTGCTCTTTCAAATACCCAAAACACTTTTTTCTTCTCTTTATCTAGGGTTGCTTTCCTCGCGAAACTGGATAAAGAGCTCTGCAGCTCGCAGGATTGCGTATGTGAATATATAATTCCATATGCTTATTGCTTTTATTCTCTGAGAGCTTTTGTGCGGTTTCCGATGTCGACTAATCTCTGTCGGATAGTATATACAAGGTGTTCCGTTTTAACCTGCAAGACCTCTATTTTCGAAATTGTTAGTCCTAGATGCATACTTGCATTTTCAAAAATGTTCAAAATCAGATGCAGAGTTAAGATGCTGAAAGTTTGAAGCAAAAATAAAAATGAGTCAAAAAATGCAAAATATATTTTTTTATACAGGCCCTAGGTCCCCTTACTTATGTTTCGAGAAATTTTCTCCATTGAAAAATTATTTCAAAACAAAACGTTTGACATTAGTTCGACCAATATTCACCGAGCTATGGAACGCAGCGTTTTGTGACTTAAACCACTTTACACCTGCCATAAATATCGCCTTGTGAGGGGAAATAGAACGGTGAACAAGGGTTTAAAATTATATGTGTGCATTTAGTGTGAATTTTCAAATTGTTCGAGGTTTTGTGGTGTGTTTTTGCGTACAATGGCATATCTTTTGCTTTATTTTTTTTTTTTTTGAATAGCAATGAAAACCATAAATCTTTAAATACTAAAAGGGCGATAAGTTCCAATATCATCTTCTGTAGGGTCCCTTAAAACTTCAAACTGGAATATATCCTTGAGTTTTGGTCGCACAAATGTCAAGTTTTTTGTATTAGTAATATTTTCCAATGGAGATTATTTCCTTAACCATAAGTTAGGGGACCTAGGTCCCGTATAAAAAGTTAACTTTTGTATTTTCTGACTTATTTCCTATTTTGCTTCAAACTTTTAATAGCTTAACTCTGCATCTGATTATGAACATTTTTGCAATTGGAAGTATGCATCTAGAAGTAATGGTTGCGAAATTAGAGGTCTTGCTGGTTCAAACGGAACACCCTATGCATACATTATACTCTATATTACTAAAAGTATTAGGGCACTTTCGAAAACTCACATTTTTATGGATTTCTCGAGCAACAAGAGGCCAATTGTTTTGTAGCTTTTTTCACATAAAAAAGTACGTAAAATTTGACCATGCATTTAAAGGATCAGTAACAAATTGAGGAAAACAAAAAAAATAGTTTAATCATTCCTTATCGTAAATAGCTGGTAGAAAGCTGTAAATTTTCGACATTAGGTAGTTTACTGCGTAGAATTATTTTACATACTTTCGAGAAAGGAGCACTGATATTCTTGAAGATAAAAGCATTTTTTTCATTTGAAGGTTTTTGGCTCATAACACGGAAAGTTTTCCATCAAAACTTACAAGTTTTCAGAAAACTTGACAGTACACAAGAAAAGTATAATTCTAAAATTTGAAATTAAACTTTCGAAAAATTAACGACATATGAATATTTAAATCAATTGCTTTTCACTGCACATGCGTTTAAGATAGCAACTTATAACTTTCATTATTTAAAACCCAACTACGTTCCCCAACTCATTATTTAAATTCCAGTTCAATATCTTTAAAAAATCAGAAAGTAATCAGCTAATAGTATAGCTAGTAATCTAATGAAATAAATTTCAATAATTCTTGGATAGGTGGCAAACCGGTAGGGATCGTTTACAAGTTTGCAACATTTGCTTGCAATCGCTCCGAGAGATTCATAATAAAAAACAGATAATTTGCAAACGATACCTTACGATTTGCCACCTATTCAAGCGTTATTGAGATTCGGCTCATTAGATCGCTGATAACTTTTGATTTTTTAACGTGTTGAACTGGAAATTAATTATGAGTTGGATAACCTAGCTGTGTTTTAAATGCCGAAAGTTATAAATTGCTATCTTTAGCGAATGCACAGTGATAACTAATTGCTGGAAATGTTTTCAGTTCATCAAATTTTCAACATTTTACTTCTGAATTTTAGTATTATTCTTCTCTTATGTACTTTCAAGTGTTCTGAAAAATTGATAAGCTTTGATAAAAAACTTGCGTGTTATAGGCAAAAAACCTTCAAGTAAAATTCGTAGTTTTCGAAGAAATACATATATTTTTGTCACTATCAGTGAAACTTTCTCTAAAATATGTAAAATAATTGTTATATAGTAAGCTAACTAATTCTGAAATGTACAGCTTATTCTCAGCTTTTTACGATGAATGATGATCATAAAACATTTTTGTTTCCCCCAATTTCTTGCGGATTCTCTAAACGCATGGGTGATATAACTTTTATTTGAAAATGACAGCTGAAGCATACCTTTGATGTGACAAAAGTTACAAAGCAATTGGTCTCTTATTTCTTGGGAAATCCTTAAAAATTTTTTTTATTTTTGAAAGTGTCCCGATACTTTTGGTGATATAGTGTATGTAATCTACTTTGAATAATAAGTAGGGGAACATGGGGCAAAGTGAAATAGCGGGGCAAGGTGAAATGGTCAAATATTTACTCTGTTTTTAGCTCCACCTATTTGTTATTATTTTAACTATATAGTACCATATGTAGCCTATTCCAGTCAGGGAAAAAATACCGCCGAAGATTCAAGCATTGGATAATACAGGCAATTTTTTTGAAAAATGATACTCATATTGTAATATTTTGTTGTAAGTCAAAAATTATTTTTGTTACTATAAAATGATAAAGTTATTGATACTGAAATAGTTTGTTTCGTTCACTCAAAATCACTTACGTTTTCATTTATTAATTACTTGATTTACATTCCTTCATTTAGTAATTCACTTATTTATTCATTCATTCAGTTTTTTTCTTATTCATTCATTATTTTACTCGCTTATTTATTTTTCTTCATATATCAATTAATATATTCATTTAATTATTCGTTTTTTGTTTCATTATCTTTTGATTTATTCATTCAACCTTTAATTTACTGATTTCTTTGATCAAAAAAAGTTTTATAGTCAAAATAGAAAATATTTCGTTAGAAAAATATTTTTTTTTTCGCTTTGCCCCATGGGAAAAAAAGTGAAAATTTTCCACATTTTTTGAAGACTCAGATTTACAGCCAAAAATAAAAAAAATACTACTTCAACGCAAGATTTATTATGAAATACAATGTTCTTTCTTTATGAACCGTAATTTTCAAAACAAATTTCCGATTTGTCCATTTTGAAGAAAGTAAGTGATCTTAACCATTTCACTTTGCCCCACATTCCCCTATTACTTTGAATAATAAGTGATAGATATAAACAATCACTGCAGCAAATCTGCAAAATAGTTAAAATATCATCTTGCACTTTTATTAACCTAACTCGGGGTTTTTATCTACACATAACACCTTAAACAAACACTACTGATGAATTATGTTCTGATTGCCAAATGAGCCTTAACAAGTTGAAATATGATCCTTGTTTGAAAAAAAAAAATTTTGCTATAGTTAGATTTACAACGACAAAGATAGTTGCCCATTTATGTTTAGATCAAATAGAATTCAAAGTTGGATTTCCAGAAGTTGAAATAAGTTTTTTAAAACGAAAAAGTAGTATGCTAAATCAGTTAATTTTTCCGGAAAAAAAATGGCAAAAGTGTAATAGATAAAAATGATTGTGTTAAGTTGCCACATCTAGTTAGGTTTAGTAGAACTTTAAGAACTACAACAACTGTAATGTTAGCATTTGACTTTTCAGATTTTGAAAACATTTGTTAGGCTGTCTTTTTTTTTTTCATAAGTATACTGACACTTACATTTTTCTTCTCTTTGTTTTTTTTTCAATTCATTAAACTGATAACACTCTTAATTTTATTAGTGCAAGACAAGACGCAAATAAGCTGTATTTTGTAGTTTTCGGAGTAGTTATTTTTTGCAATTTTAGCTGCATTCCGATACTTTTAAAAAAGTTATTAGTTTTAATTATAAAACATATTGCTCATATTTGTATTGTAGAATAAATAACTGATTAAAAGTGTCATAAGTTCATTAAAGTTGTGTATACTTTTCTACAAATTTTCTAGTTGAATTTTAAACAACATTATTTTTGTGTTCATATTATTATTATCGAAGGAAAAAAAATAGAAATATTGTCCTTTTTTAGAAAAATTATATAGAAAACTAAAATTCATAGGTAAATTACTTATCTAACCAAAAGTATATGTATTCAGTAAGTTACCGCCCTATAGCCAGGGCAAAGGCAGAAATACATGAAATACACCGCCAGCTCAGTCAATTCCAGCCGAGGACTGCAGTTTCGTGCTTATTAGCACTCATCAGCCCGGCATAGGACTAACCGAGCTGGAGGTGGAAAACCTCTTAAGGAAGCCAAGAGTGCCAAACAAACTGACCAGACATGTCTGGTCATGTTAGCTACCAGTTTGTTTGGCACTCTTGGCTTCCTTAAGAGGTTTTCCACCTCCAGCTCGGTTAGTCCTATGCCGGGCTGATGAGTACTAATAAGCACGAAATTGCAGTCCTCGGCTGGAATTGACTGAGCTGGCGGTGTATTTCATGTAAAAGTATATGTATTTTCTCATTAGGATCAAGTACCCCCATGAAGGGATCATGTATTCCTTGATGTGGAGATACATGATCTATTTATGAAAACGATGAAAACAAATCATTTTACCAAACTTATCTGGTTAATTTCAATTAAAAAAAATACTGTTCACGCAAAATATTTTTAAAAAATGATAATTTGCAGCAGAGAAAAGAAATTAATACCTAAAGTGGGGATCAAGTATCCCCAGTCTCCTCTATCCAGTTTTATAACAAAAATCCACTCTAAATACGGAAGTTGAAAATTTTTAGCTATCTAAAAATGTATCTAGAGCAAAAGAAGTTTTGTCTGCAGTGCCTTATAAAAAATACATAACAAAAAAGTAATTACAGAATTATCCTTTTCCTACTAAGCAAAGAAAAAAGTCCCTCCTTCACGTTTCAGTTGTCGTAATACGTGGTTTCTCTATAAGCCTCATTCTGCTTTTGAGTAAAAGTCCTTGTAATGTTACTCATGTCGCAATTCTGTTAAAAATAAGATAACTGCACTGTGAAAAATTTCTCTGAAACATACCACCATAACTATGTTCAAATAAAAATGCAAATGCGGAAAAAGAAACGAAACAAAACTTTCTTTTCTTTAAAACCCGGAAAAAGAATAAATTTAGCAAAGTAGTCTTTCTCTAAACGAAAACAACAAGTCATTGTTTTTCGAAAATAAACCAGCCCCGTACTATGCACATAAAAGCACTTCCTCTCAAAGCTGCCGCTATTCTGTGAAGAAGGAAATTTATTCATTACTTGGCTTTAATAAAGGGGGGAGCGTTGGTAACTTAAAGAGTTCTAGCTTTAGTAAATACTATTTACTTCAGTTCCCATGTTTCTGGTGATGATCAATGTCCGTAGCAAGTGGAATTCGTCCATTTCTAGGGCATTGTTTGCATTCGTTGTAAGAGACATGAATTATAAAACGTGGAAAAATTTATTATGCACTTGAAAATATTAGTTTTGACACAAATATGCTGTATCTTTTTCCCCGGATATTTATGGTTTAAAATTTGCTTGACATTTATTTAAAAATCTTAGATACGACAATGAAACAATGAATGCCAATGATTCATTTTTTTTAAATTTCTCTCTTAGGCATAAAAATTTCGTTTTTTTTTTATTTATTGTTGTTCAAGTCATTTTATTTCTTTCTTCTTTTGTCTCAGTAAATAGCTTTGAACAAGTTGTATGCGGGATATTTATAAGAAATACTTATTTAATTTTATTTTTGGATAAATATATCTAAAATCATCTAAGTATTTCAATCAACAATATCTCAGTAGGCAATACTTTGTTTTTTCGAATTTCAGTCGAAACCATAAAGAGATCAGAAGGTTAAAAAGAATTTTTTTTTTAAATCAGCGCACGCGTTAACAGGAAGTTTACATTGTAAAATATAAAGAGAAAGAAATGATTACTTTTTTAATTAAAGTTCCCAAATTAACATGAAGTCTCTGAGGTGTCAAAACTGCGCATTTGAAAACTGTATTATATAGTTTTAATATTTTACACTCTGACAAGTCAGTGAAAAAGGTTGAAAAATGGAAGTTGTCATGTACCGTCGCGGGCCACGCTGTCATTTAAACTTTCATTTTTATTTATTTATTTTTTGTAGATTCTTTGATAAGAATAAATGAGGCAGTGAGAAGCAAAGGGATGTAAGTAGACAATTTCAAGTTTTGAGTAAAACGCGTTCAAAGATAACATCCTTGGTACGCTTTCATTATTTTTTTTTCTAAATCATGCTGTGTAGCAGAAACTACTAGGGCTACTAGTACCATCCCTTGCCCCAAGACAGAGGAGAGATTCACCTACCATGTGTACTAGTTATCTCCATATTTTTAATTTTACCACTTACATCCCTTTGCTTCTCACCGCCTCAAATGTAGAAAATTACAACCAGTTCTTTTTAAAGCTCTAAAGGCAAGCAAACCAAACACATATATCTTCGGATAACAAATCCTCATTTCTATTTCAATAGCATATCCCTCAGAGTATAAAAAAGAACTCGGGGGATTTTGCGTAATCCCCCAAGCGTTCACTGAGGAAGTTATGTTCCCTCTATTCCTTTTTATCTTCAAGTTACTGTATTTTTCAGTACTTTTTTCAGAAGTTGATGCCAAAGGAAGCAAGCATTATAACTAAATCAAAATCGAAAATATGTAGTATCATTTTTGAATGATGTTTCTATCGACCCTCATGAAAAAGCATCAGAGTAAAATTCGATGCACCTTTCCTTTAGTTCTATTATCAGTGAGGTTTGGAGTCTTGTGTTATGGTTCTATATGATGTTTTAAATATTATGATTTCTTTGGAAAACAAAATAATCACATTTGTTTGAAAAAAAAAATGTGAATGAAACTGCTAAGAGTCTGTTCATCAGTTTGGTGAGTACTCAAAAACCTGAAATCTTGCATTGTAAATTAAAAAACAAAATTCCGTTAGAAAATTTCTTTTTGAATATTTTTATCTCTCTCTCAGAAATGAATCGCGCACTTTACAAGGATTCTTTAATCATAAGCCAAATTTCGTCACTTACGACGATTCCATTTTCTCTGGGTCGGAAACTCATGCTCAAATTATCGAAAGTTTTAGTTCATTTGACGAAAAGTTAACTCGGAGCATTTTTACACGAATCCATTTCGTCAAACAAAATAACAACTTTGCGAGATTTTCGCATTGTTAAACCTTACTGTATGTTATACTTGCGTGATTTCGGTTTTGACAACCTTAACCAAGTTTACTTCCATATGTATAGAAAGTCATATATTTAGAAAAGAAAACTAGTTCAACAAGGCTTTGAATAAGAAATAAATAAATACCTTTGTGCGATAAAGTAAATGGAAATCAACAACGTTTTAGCGTAAAAAATTAGCAGATTGTGTTTCGGGGTTACAGGGAACCCCCTTTTCAATGCATGTGCGTCAAAACGTTGTTGATTGCCTTTTAAGGCTTTGAATGTTCAAGAATTAGTTCAAGTAAAAGAAAAGTAAATGATACATCTCTCATGTATACGTTTTCGAACCTGTAAACACTCATGCCTCGCTCCAATATGCACTGTAAAAAAATTCCGAAACGTTACTTGTTATTTCCGTGGAAGGTCTCGGGATTTCACACGTTTTCACCTATTTCTCCGCAAAAACAAGTATCATCACAAAAAAGTTTCCTGATCCGCTACGAGTTGCACGCGTGCAGACTTTTCACTGTTGTAGAAAATATTTTTAGCAACCAGTTTAAAGATTGAATGAGCGTGTTTATTAAGTGTATCGACCTAAGGTTGCTTGCGATCTGTCCAGATTGACTAAGCTCCCAATGAGAGCGAAAATGTCAATGGATAGCGACAGCTTTGCAAAGCAGGAATTGCAGGCAAGAGATATGCTTGGTTCCTTCTTGCATAGCTTTGGCCGTAGTCGCTCTGATTTTTATGGAGCCTTTTTGGTAAATTTGGAAGGTTCGAATCAATTACACTAAACCTACTTAATTTTTCTAGAAGGTTCTACAGAATGAGTGGCTTTAACAGGGCAGGTTTTGCACGTCTTCATAACGTTTCAAGGTTAATTTCAGAAAGGTTACTGACTTTTAGCGGGAAAGCGTTCCTGGTTTTTACCAAGATATGTTACTGGAAGAAATTGGGCATATCAGCTGCCCATTATTTTCCAGGAACGTTTCTGAATCATTTTTACAGTGTGTTTTAACAAATTCAATCCTAAAGTTTTTCTATGTTTTCTATGTAGTGAAATATTTTTTCCATCGTGTATGCACCGAGCCCTTAATGAACTGCCATATATTTTCCTGCATTAGACCACGAAAAATCAATGAATGTCTAGCATTTAATACATTATTATAAGCGAATATATAAGAAGCGCCATTTCTTATACGTCAATGGTTTTCATAAATACCCAAAACAGACCAAAACTGCACTTCAATTTTTATTGGAACAATCTACAATATCTTTATCATTCATACCTAAACAAAAAATTCAAAAGCTAAGATTAGTTATTAACTCTACCTTACTATAAAACATTTTGCAGATTTTAGAACCTTCAGAGGGTTTTTCACTTCATCATTTGAGAATCCCTAAAGAGCATAAAAGTGACGCCGTAAAGGTCTTAACATTTAAATCTTCAATACCCTCTTCAATTTATTGCCTTGAGTTTCAATTACCACGACATTACCACCTTCAGCATCTCCCTAATAAAAATAGCAGTACCAGTGTTCGTTTCACAGGCTTCGATTCGCTTATTTCCTAGAATGAATGTCTTGGGACACACACATACTTGATTTGCGTTTGTTAGAGTGCAATAAAAACATTTTTGAGGTAGCCCGCATTTTAACGATATGCAGTATATCAACGAAACGGCTAGGAACGAAACTAAAGTTCAAGATGTTTCGCTTCTCTTATTAAGTTAAAGATTCTGCATTTACGCTTGGTGCTATATTTTTTTAGCAAATATTTGGTACTATGCATACATTTTTTTCCCACTATTCAGTTATTTCGCTACCGTAATATAGGAGATAAATATAGTTTAAAGCATGGTTACAAGTATTTTCGAACTAACTGCACTTGCTTCCTTATCGGTTTTTCAACTTTAAACACAGCTGTTTTAACGTGAATTAAGCTTAAACGCATAATTGTATCTAATGGTACAGTCATAGAAAAAAAAAACGAAACACTTTTAATTATTCAGCCATTATACATGCTAGGAAGGAAAGAAAGGTGTCATCCGACTTGGTTTAAAGTCTTCTTTAAAACAACGTAGGTAAAATTTTGATAAGGGACCATATACAAAGCAAAATGAGTACCAACTCTTGATTTTCGAATGGGAACCCCTAATTTTTGCTACATAATTATGTTTAGACCGCAAAATACAGCCAGGGTACGAAATTTCACTGCATTCCGTGCAGTAGAACAGGAGTTATTAACGAAAAACGTTTTAGGGACCGTCACCACATTGAAAACGCTTCTTTCAAGGTCACGGCTTAAACGGAATGTAAGCACTTAAAAAATCGAGATTATACAGCTCAATTCATGATTTTTTGAAGTTCTCTTTTTTTTCCGTAATTCGATACTTTTTAGCCGATTATGTAGCGGCAAAAAGCGATTTACAGTCGAAAACTTTTTTTTTTTTGAAAAAAAAAAGTTAAAATATTTAAATATTTATTGATTTTTGTCTATCTGGATTAATCTAAGAAAGATGGATGGGATTTGGCGGGTCCATCGTATAGATCGCTGTTTAGTAAATCGAATAATGACAAATTAAAAGTAACGGAACTTTTTGCCTTTTTTAATATGAACCTATTGGATTGCTTATATAATCATTCAGCAAATTAGCCTCATAGTAAATATGCAACCTTATAACTAGAAATATGATGTGAATATGTTTGAAAAATGTATTGCACCTATGTTGCATTGCAGGTTTATTTTGGAATGAACAGAAAGTCTTTTGATGTAAAATGGAATTGCGCCTTTTTAATTTCGCAGAACATCGGCAGAAGTTTGGGTCATCGAACACAAAAATATAAAAAATGTACCGCACTACGTGGTAAGACGCAGCATTAAATAGATTGGAGACTCGAGCGAAGCAAGGTCAATTTATTCCGTGAAAATTTGCTCTAAATACATACAATGAACGAAGTATCAATCTAAAAAATAAAACAGAAACAGAATATAATTACCCGTTAATAAGCAAACCGTTCATACTCGAACTTTATTTGGGAAAAATTTGGTTATTTGAATTAACACAGTGGACAAACACAGTGTGTAATAGTTCTAGCGGCTTTTTTGTAATAAAAAAAAAGAGACTTCGTTTCAAATCCAAATTTGATGATAAGGATCATAATGCGTGGTATTATTTAAAAAGCATAACACAATCGGCGGTTTTAGTTAAACATGTTATGTCTCTTAAAAGCAATTTAGGAAAGTAATTTCCCAATGCTGTTTCTAGCAACGAGATTCGAGATGGTCCAATCCGTAATTTAAAAAGACAAAAGTTATTTTAGCTTAAACCAAGGTGAACCGAAATCTGACTTCTTGTCATTTCTCCGATTTTGCAACATTACAAACAAAACTTAGCATTATTTGATTTTGTTTCGCGCACTATATACCTGCGAACTAACATTTTTTGTAATATCAGGAATCAGGCTAGCGCACGTATAGTAATACTATACGCAGCATACCCGACAGGTGGATTGATCTATCCAGCCGAGACTACAATTTCGTCCTCGCTATAGATTTCTCAGACTGGAATCGAAACTAATCGTGTGAGAGGCAGAAGTCACCTTATTGAAGCTGAGAGTTCGAATAAACTGGTAGGTAAAGTAAATTTATCTGCTGTATGTTTAAGGCATCTCACTGGGGAGATAAATTTTCTTCATCCACCAGTTTGTAGGCACTCTCAGCTTCAATGACATGACACCTGCTTCAGTGTTTGGTTATAGCTAGTTCAGGGCAGTTGTGCTCATTATTAAGACTCACAGCAGCCATCGAATGGGGTAATTATGTCGCAGTGAAGACGCGGGCCACATTCAGCCTTTGAAGTTGGTGCGTGTGGCCCGATGTTTGCTTTAAGATTAAGATCAGAAAGTAGGATTAATTCCAGTGTCATAAAGTTCGAGCCGAATATTTAGATATTGGATTCTGAAAAACATGCATTTAATAAGATAGGCATATAGTAGTTGATAACAATAATTTATTATAACTCTTTTTTCGTCGATATTTTTCCATGTTATTCAAAAATGAAAATAATTTGAAATTTTATCTTTTTCTTGCGAGGATGATTTTAATGGAAATACACGGACAAAATGACCGAGAAAGTAAATAGAAAAATAAGTATTTTAATTACAGTTAAGAATAGACAAAAACTCAACTTAATCTAACACGCAAATTAATGTTTTGTTAAATCTTTGATGAAGTCAAAAAAAAAAAAAAAAAAAAAAGTTCACAATTAGCTACAACTACTACTTTTGTGCAGAATACAGCTCAAAACACGCGGTCTACTAATGCGACTGACATTTCCCTTCTTACATCTTAACACATTGAAAATTATTCAAACACTATACAAATAATAATAATAATAATAATAATTTCTAAAAACCAGTAAATTTATCTAAGAGCAAATATTTTTCACCCATCTGAATACTGTTAAAGTCGAAACTTCACACTGTTGGCTATTTTTCGAGTGCTTTTTCCCGATTTTGGCAAGGCAATAATTTTTCCTTTTAGTAAATTATCACCGGAAAGAGCCATTAATTCTACACTGTCTATTGCAACATGACTAGCAAGACAATGAGGTTTTGTTGTATGTTTCTGTGAAAAAGTTGTGCATGTTAATTTTTTTGATCAATCACGATTGCTTATTGCTTTCATTTCACCGTCCTTGATGTTGTGGTTCCTTTTTCAGCTTGACCAGCACCACCGCCCACCGGCCTCTGCAGGCGCGGCTCCGAGCACTGCCTCCTGGAATCCGTTTCTCTTGGTCGATGGCGTCCATGTCCTACACACACCCGCGCTCATACACATACACACACACGACTTCACACTCATACACTCACACACGCCTACGTGCATACACACAGGTCTATGCACGTACACAAGCCTACTTCACTTACACACACAACTATGCACACGTAACCGTCCAGGATAAAATAAAAAAATTTAAATTAATTTGAATTCTGAAATTTTGAATTCAAATTATGTTTTTCGCAATCATGAACTGGGACCCTACTCATTGGAGTTATTGTTTCTGAAAACAGCTCCTGCCCCCCCCTCCCCCAAGCCTGCCTCTCCTCCTGGGCGGTTACGTGTGCATAGTTGTGTGTGTAAGAGTGTAGGCTTGTGTGTGTGCGTAGACCTGTGTGTATGCACGTAGGCGTGTGTGAGTGTGTGTGTGTGTGTGTAGGACATGGACGCATCCGACCAGGAGAAGCGGATAGCTCAAGACCGGAGCAGCCGCGCCGCGCCACCTGCAGAGGACGGTGGGCGGTGGTGCTGCAGAGGCTTCTGGTCCAAGCTAAAAAAGGCACGGAACATCAAAAAACAGTCAAATGAGAACAAAAAGCAATCGTGATTGCTCAAAAAAAAATAAAAAAAAGAAAAAAAAAAAAAGTATTTTAAGTGTAGCTTTTAATTTAAAAGTTCTATAAAATATTCTTTTATTAGACAATGAAGTAGTGTTTCGCATTATTTAAACATTGACGTCTGAACGATATCCACAAAAAAATGACGGTTGCAATACTGTGTTGTTCTTCTGCAGAGACAGCGAAAAAATTTATACATTTAAAAAATTCATAGACGGCAACCTCTAATATAGAAAAAATCACGTTATAATTGGTTTGCTTATTTTGTTGAACAATTTTTTTCTTTTTTTCATGAAGAAGCCAACTTTCATAATTTCTGTTTTAAAAAAGTATACGGTCCCCCTAAAGTAGGAAAAAATGAATTTTTAAACATAGCGCAAAAAACTACTGAATATTTTGAGCTCAAATTTTGGATTCCTACATAAAAGCTCCTCTAGATTGTTTCTCTGTTAAAATTTAATATAGTTTCAGATCATATTTTTTTCAAAAAATATTAAAATAATTCATAAAAAAACTAAAATTACATTTTAGGTCTTGTAAATTATATATTTATTATTGGGTTGATTCATATTTTGATATAAAAAAACAATCTTTGCCGTGCCTAATCTAGTTTTTGTGTTATGAGTAAAAATATCAAAATACGTTTTAACATTACGAAAGGAATTTTTCAAAATTCGATTCTGAAGTAACGGCTGGATCGAATCAAACAAAACTTTGCATACAATGTTAAAAAAGGATGCTGATTACAAATATGTGATAAAAAAAGGGGGTTCTCATTGAAAAATTTGAAGTTGATGCTCGTTTTAATATGAAGACGACCCCTTAACAACAATTTTTTACCATAATTATGTACAACTTTTTATTTCTGAAACAATGACACCTTACACGTGTCTCTTGTGCTAATAGTCTTTGAATACGATCGAGTGTTTCGTTTTTTTTTTCTATGACTGTACCATTTCTCACAGCAAAACTTTTTCTTCAAATTATGTAATTAAAAAAATTGATTTACTGCAAGAAAAGTGAACTGGAAAACTTTTGTAACTTGAACATGATAGTGATTTTCAATATCAAATTATGTCACTCAAAATCAGTCACATTTTCTGGATAGTTCTGCTTGAAATTAACCTATCAATATTTTTGCGCTTCCTTTTTTGAACTAAAATGAGTTCTGTATGAAGATAGGATCCTTTTTCATTTCTTTGTTACATTGTAATGAAATAAATTGTTTTCAGCAACATCTAGTACGTCAACTTGATGATTACGTACCTATGTGAGCTGCTTCCGTCGGTAAGAAAGCACCGCCATGTGTTTTAGCGTTGCGACGTTCTATTCCAGTGGGTCTCGGGGAGGGCCGGCGGGAGTGGGAAAGGTACGTTCTGTCTTGAAGCGCTTGATTAGTGATTTTAGCCAAACTTTGGAATTAAGTTGTGTTCTTAATGTTTAACAAAGATATGTGTTATAGATACTCATTTTGTTCAGAATTTTAATTTCTACAAGTTTTTTGGCCATACGTATGGCTGTTGGAAGCGTTAGTTTTGAGATATTGTTATATTAATGAAAAAACAAGTATCTTTTGTCACTAATTTGAAAGTAACGGCTAAAGCTCACTTTGTAGAAGGAGGAAAACTTAGTATGATCATTCCAGATCCATACGGCATAAATTAAAGCGATTTCCAGCTTTCCTTCTATTTCTTCCGTATTCATTTCCACGACCATGAAAAGATATTTTTGCCCCAAGATTTGCCAATAAAAAATGCTGGATAGCGTGGAAGGGATAAAGGACCGAAAATACATAAGTAACGAGCTGATGTGTGCATCACATGACTTCCTTTTACTCCAATTTAATGTCATTTCCCCATTATTGGCAATTTTAATGTGAATCAATTGTTTACTCTCTAAATATCACCAACAGTGGCCAAATTGAATCCAAATATAAAATTTAAAAAAAAAAATCGCCAAATTTGTCGCTAAGCTGGCGACAAAACTTGGCGACCAAAAGACTGGCGATATATCGCCAAGTGTCCGATAAATTATAACACCACTTGAGTTTAAATCGAAATTTAAAATGATTCCCCCCCCCCCAAAAGGGGCAAAAGACCCCCCTTAGGAACATCCGAATGCAACCAAAATGGAAGGTGCACAACTAGGCCCCACTAGGAGTCTTCGTATCAAATTTCAACTTTCTAGGACATACCGTTTTTGAGTTATGCGAGATACATACACACATACACACATACGCACATACATACGTACATTCGTTGTAATTAACTCGGGGGTCTTCAAAATGGATATTTCGGGCGTCTGTAGGTTCCTAGGTATATATCCACGTGTGGTCGGGTCGAAAGAAAAACTCAACATTCACTCGGGGGGGGGGGGGGAGAGAAAAATAGAAATTAAGGCCGATTTTTGAGTGAAATTTTTTTCGCGAATACAATACTTCCTTTTTTGTAAAAGGAAGTAAAAACTGCTAAAGAAGCATTTAGAATATCATTTATTAATCGCTGATAAAATTTTACACATCTACGCGAAATTTAAATCCTTATACAAAATCAGATGTTCACACAAATATTTTGCAGGAATTAAATTTTCAAACCACACGCCATATTATGTAATCAGTCTTGCGCAATAAATAACGTCTATGAATTTTCTGACTAAGATTTTCTTTGTTATCTGATTTAACATGCCGAAATTGACTGCCGAACTGTAAGACAATTCGCAGCATGTTAATCGTGAGCTTAAGTGAATTAATGTACTACGAATTAAAATTGTAGTTGCTAAATCAGACGTTTTTTTTTTTTTTTTTTTCGCAGATTTGAGTGAATATCTAGTGCATAGACATAAATAGGATTATTTGACATCTCTAAAGGGACTAGTACTCAAAATTGACTTCTAGATTCACTGGTCTCAGTCTCAACCAAGCTATGCATCGAATTTCTCAAAGCTTTGTAACGTGTAAACATAGAAATGAGGAGCACAACCAGGATATACATCTTTCTTCTGAAAGGTATTAGGAAATTATTTGTGAACTGGTTTTCATGATCCCGTTACATTTTCTAATTAAGCCACATAAAATCTAACTATAACTGCACCTTAAACCTGAAAAGTGCTTTTTAAACAAAATAATTTTTAAAAGAACTGAAATGCACTTACTTCATAAGAAATACGTAAGTTATATTTTTATGTGTGTATTATATGCAAAGATGATGGGTTCAATAAAAAAATAAATGTTACAAAATATATTTTTAAAAAGGGTATCAACTATTGTAGTACTTTAAATTTAAAAAATGTATACTGTATGATTATTACAAAATCTTAATTATTAAATTGAAACGATAAATATTTCTTTGTCTTCAACTTTTTTCAAGTGTGAATAAGTGTTCTTAATTATTGGAAAGATAATGGGGAAACTCTTCACATCGATGATCTTTTGAAAAATGAATGCTGAAAATCATGTTAGAAGGAGTATGTATTGATTTGTTTCTTTAGATCTGACAAGAGCTTATTTATCATTGTCAAAATATTCATTAAAATAAATCTTCATTTCATTAAAGTTTGAATTATTAAAAAAAGTAAGTAAATAAAATATAAAATGTACCGAAACAGATTCAAATGAAAAAATACCTTTTTTTTAACAGAACGTTTTTCCCGACTTGATTTATATCATGAATAATTATCTCCGGAACGCGAAATATTTTCCATTAATAATATTTCGTACATGACAGTCATTTGCTTTGAATTTCACCGAAAATTAGAAGAAAATAATCAATAATTTTCTGTGTTAATGATACAAGTATACGACGGTTTTACAAAATTATATTTCATCCTTAAAAGTAGATAATTAAAAGCTACAATGTATTTAACAGACGTCTGTTTTATTTAATAAATTTAGAAAAATATATTTAACTCTCGAACCAACAGAATTAAAAAAATCATTTCATATGCTGTCCAAAATTTGCTAAAGATGACAAAGATTTGTAAACAAAAATATTTTTATAAACTACATATTTTCAATACGCTATCATTTAAGCAATGTATTGTTTTTTAAATCTATATTCTAATTGAGACCATTATTGAGAAAGTCTCTTTAAAACCTGACATTTTGTTCTTTTTCAGAACAAGCTGGGAGAAAGGAAATAATGAGGAAGGGGGGTATAAACCAGAACTGTATATAAACCAGAACAAAAGATGAAATAATATATCTATCTTATCCAGTAAATTTAGCAGCTTTATGCTCTTTATTCTTTCCGATCTACTACATGTATTAAATAAGCTAGTAAAGCTATTTATATTTTATGTAAACATAAAAAACAGTTGCCCCACTACTCAGTAGTTCCGTTGCTTCCTGTTCTCCCCTATATTACTCAAAAATGTAAATAAACTTATACGTTTTATCATGCTGTTACCTTTTTGCACATAACCTGCAAAACTATTTGCTCTGCTTGGAACTCACGTGTAAATACAGGGTCTGGCATATCAACCTAAGTATTTACAGTGGGCACTTTGTGACTTGTGGTGGAGATACGGTAGAAGCGGTAGTATCGATCAATAGCAGTATACGCTCCATCATTCTAAAATCACAATTGTGTGGCGTACAGAGTATCGTCGTGTGCGCAAAAGAGTATATTTCTAATGGTGGTTCTCAAAGTACGACTCAGATAGCATTAAACATTCTGATCTAACTTGGCTGATATGACCCATTGAAGCTAGAAAATATGCTTTCGTAGAGAAAATCATTGCGCCTCTGGTTTTTTTTTTTTTTTTTTTTTTTTTTTTTGAGCAACCACGATTGCTAATTGTTTTCACTTGACCGTCCTTGATGTTTGGTTCCTTTTTCAATCCCACCGTCCTCTGCAGGCGCGACTCCTCCGGTCCTGAGCAATCCGCTTCTCCTGGTCGGTGGCGTCCATGTCCTACACACACGCATGCTCATACACATACATTTTTCTATCAGCGGCTGGTCCTTGTCGACCAGGTTGTGTTCGAAAGAAAAATTCTAAATGACTAGTAGTTCACCACCATTTTGAATTCACTCCTATACTGCACTACACTACACTTTTTGTTTAAGCCTCATTGTCGAACACGCGCGAACACTTGACATAATTTTTATCCTCGAGGTAGACCGTGCAAAGCAGGATGACGCAGCTATAATTTAAAAAAAAATCATTTTGTTTTCCTTATACATGCACACTGCAGCGTATCGAAACGTTTTATGCTTCGAGAACTCTGTATAATATAATAACAATATACATACGTATTTTTTAACCAAATAAACTTATTCGAAAAATTTGAAATGAGATAATGAGTAACGTAAAGTTATCAATGAAAGTGCAGGTTTTAACATTAAAATTTGCACATAATTGGGAAAAACTTGCTACAAGATATTTTATCTTGATAAAATTTGATTCCTCGATGTTTTTATAGAAAACTCAAAAATACAGAGCTTTGAAATGCACTAATTAATTATAATTTACTCCCATGTTTTTAAATTTAACACATAAAATTATTTTGTTTAAAAAAACTAAACCATTACATTAGTGTTTTTCCAAGGAATATAAAATATACTTTTTAACTTTTATAATTGCAGACGGTCGTAGTTTAATCGAAATACTTGAATTTGCTTTTAAATGGAAATGCAAAATAATTTGCACTATTTAATTAAGTTTTTTTCCCCTTGCTTGGGTAATTTTAAAATGTTTTGGATTTATCTTAAACTGTCTGTTACTGAATTAAATGAGGTTTCGTGTGAATTTCTTTGAGGTTCCACCCCTTTTTCGTTCCCGCCGTCTCAACCTTCTGATTATTTCTACATTTAGATAATTTTATCACCTATAGTTCGCATTTCGAGAAAATTTGCAACTAAGTTTAAAAAATTTTCTTAAGGCGAATTTTTTTGCATTATTTTAAAATAACTCATGAGAACATCTTAGGCAACGTGATTAAATCTGAAATCGATGATTTTGCGCCATCATCATTAGTTTTCGCAACGTTTATTGTGATTTCGCAAATTTCAAAATAGTTGTTAGACAACATCTCAATACTTTACCCTACACCGAACTACAGTCGTCGCTTATCATTTATACATGCAATAACTTACAATAAAAGGTATTTCCAGAATTTGCAAAATTGCAAAATTAAATCAAATACTCGTAAAAAAAATTCACACGTATAACACTAATTAACAGAAAATATGATAATTCATCTTTGAACAACTGGGAGACCATTCAGACGGAGCCCAATAATGTTCAATATTATATGCATTTCCGTAATAAAACCGGGAAAAAAAACATGATTAAAAAATTGTGTATTTAGAAACGTAATCTTTTTACTAATAATAAAGCTGAATGTCTGGATTTTTGGCTGGATATTTGTGACGTGCATAGCGCCTACATTGTAAAAAAAATTCCAAAACGTTACTGGGTATTTCCGTGTTACGTTTCGGGAATTTAATGGTTTTTATCCACTTCCTGGAAACATGAAGTATCATTGTCAAAAAGCTTTCTGAATTGCTACAAGTTGACTTCTCACTGGTGTAAAAAATATTTTTAGCTCCCAGCTTAAATATTGACTGAGCGCATTTATGATGTGAGTCGTCCTTGCTAAATTAGTTCCCAAAGGGAGCGAATAAATATAGACTACGTAGATTTGCAAGAACTGCAGGTAAGTACAATTACTGTTACTGATTTGCAATTCTGGTTTAGATTTGGCTATGCTTGCAGTAATGCTCTTGGAACTTTCTAGATAAATCGGGAAGATGCCAAGCTATTATATTATACTTTCCTCAGTTTACTCTAATTTTACAAAGACGCGACTGGCTATTACACAGTAAAAAAATTTCGAAACGTTACTGAGTATTTCCGTGTAACGCTCTGGGATTTCAGTGGTTTTCATCCACTTCCTGGCAAAATAAAATATCATCGTCAAAACGTTTCCTTAATTGCTACAAGTCGCACGAATTCAGACTTCTCACTGCTGTAAAAAATATTTTTACCTCCCAGTTTAAAGATTAACTAAGTGTCTTTATAAAGTGTATCTGCTTGAGTTCGATTGCGGCCGGTCTAGACTGATAAGGCGTCCAAAGGGCGGAAATCAGTTTATGGACTACGTGGCTTTGCAAGAATTGCAGGCGAGTAACATTCTAGATACTTGCAAGGAATTCTGTCTTAGCTGTGGCTATGTTTACGATACTGCTTTTGAAGCTTTCCTGAAAATGCAGAAGAGTACCAAGCTATTATATCATATTTGGAAGTTCCAGAGACACGACTGGCTCTAAGCAGGAATATTTCTGAATATTTCAGGAGGTTTCCCCGATAATTTCAGGTCGGTTACTGAATTTTAGCGGAAAACGCTCCTGGCTTTTGCAAGATATGTTACTTTCAGAAATTGGGCACATCAGCTGCTCATTATTTTCCAGGAACATTTCTGAATTGTTTTTACAGTGTAGACCGTTCTGCCAATTTGTTATGAAATATGGCACAGAATTGGTTTGTGGCATGGGGGTGTGCACCTCGATACGCTTTTTCGAAAATTCGATTTTGTTCTTTTTCTATTCCAATTTTAAGAACATTTTCCCAAGCAAATAGTTATAACGTGAACGACTAAACTTCTTGAGCTTGGGCGAACAAATGAGCATAGCAAATTGGCGGGAATTTATCATTCTGCATTTGTAAATATTTAGGCTAACCAATGACCCTTTAATTTTCTACTACAAGCAAAGCCGTGCGGGTACCGCTAGTATTTAATATATGGTGAATTCCAGGGGTAACGGAAGGACAGTTTTTGCAAAGCAATTGATGTATTTCTGCCTGTGGGCTTATCAAAATACATATTTTTCAAAAACTGATGCATAGATTTTTATACACAGCCTAGTAAGTTGCAAAAAAAGCCGAAGCCAAGAATTTTTTGTTAGTAACTTTTTTTTTAAATTAAATTTAAAAAACGGTAACGGAAAGACATTTTTGCGACGAAAATCTCCGCACACACAGAAATTCAACGTTTTTTTTTTTTTTTTTTTTTTTTTTTGTAAATCTGTACTTTCTTTACCGCTGGAATTCACCATATCCTTAAAATGTCAATGATAAATAGAGATGTAAATACACATACAGAAATGAAAAAGAATAAAATTATTTTTCACTTCTTAGAGCAATTTTGAAGTGGGTTCTATTTTTTTTTTCAAATTTTTTTTATTTCATTCTTTTTATTGTAAATGTATTTCAGAAGTAGTAAGAACCATCGCATCTTTGGAATTCATTTGTGTGCTAATTTAGTTATAATAATTTGAATATTACGCTTTCCCTTACTAATTTACATTTGACAGCATACAAGTTGCTTGTGATGAAATCCAGCATCTCGTTATTTAGCCCGGATCATCTGTTATTGGCAAAGATGATAACGATAAAAATACTATATATATATATATATATATATATATATATATATATATACCATCGCATCTTTGGAATTCATTTGTGTGCTAATTTAGTTATAATAATTTGAATATTACGTTTTCCCTTACTAATTTACATTTGACAGCATACAAGTTGCTTGTGATGAAATCCAGTATCTCGTTATTTAGCCCGGATCATCTGTTATTGGCAAAGATGATAACGATAAAAATACTATATATATATATATATATATATATATATAAGCAAACCTAACCTGGTAGCATTGAGAAGGCTAAGCAGACCTTAATCACTGCATTATCTCGCTTCCAGGTTAGGTTTACCCCCACTACAGAGCAATAACGCTGAAGAAACTTGATGCTTGCTTCAGTGAAGCATTCATGCAAAATTATCACTACACTACAGTTACTATTAATATTACTACTGTATGGCATCAAATTTATGCAACAATGGGTTTTATATTAAATCCTTTAATATCGAAATTGCATGAAATTTACTGGTTTTTGACCATAACTTTTTTTCTAAATAACAAATATGGTCAAACAAAGAAATGGGACCTAAGTTGAGCCGTCCCCTATCTAATGAAAAAATAATCATCGAAATCGGTTCACTAGGTGAGATGCTGTGAGTGGACAAAAAAAAAAAAATAACATACATACGGTATGAACTAATAACTGCCTCCTTTTTGAAGTCGGTTAAAAATGGAAATAGAACACAAGCATTATTCTTTCATAATATATTGACTTACCAAAATTTATAGGGGATGTTTCCATGAGCGTAACATTTATTTTATAACAAAAGATATAGAGGTGCATGAGAGTACATATTTAGCTTCTTTGCCATTAGGCTTTGTTATTAAAATTGCTTCAGCTGTAACAGTCACTTTTCTAAAAATCATATATTTGTAAAGAAAATTTTCCCAAGAGCGCACGCTTTTATCTTCAAGTGAATACTTTAAGATCAGAGACTGGTTATGAATGCAGTTTTAATTAGGCTTTATTCTCCAGAATTTATCCTCACTAGGTGGTAGATTTTTCTTTAAATGTCATCGCATACAACATCCATGTCAAAGAAAGGAACACAGGCAATTACTTAATTCTAGAGAAGCTATTAAGCACATTATTTCCTCTAATGTGTTATCATAATGCTTCATTAAATTATTTTAGATGGTTTAATAGGAGATGTAATTTAAATGGGACTGTCGCGAGCTAGATAAATATTTTAATGCTGTTGTCCCAGGAGTGAAATAACTTTTGATAAACAATTATTAGCCATGTTTACTGCAATTATGAAAGATTTGTTAAAGATTTAGTAATGAGGTGAAACCTTAAATTAAATTCAGAGCGTGAAACCTTGGCGAATAAATTTAAAATAAAGTTAAAATTTATTAGATCTGTTCGTAAATTTCTTTCTTTTGTTATACACCTTGCAATATTTTTTAAAGCAGTAAAACAATTAACAAATGAAAAAAAGTTAGATTAGTAAAACTCACTCTACTTGCCAACCCAACTAGTTGTGTTAGAAACGCACAGTAAGCATAGGATAGAATAAAATATTTTAGCTGAGTTCTTAATGTATTGATTACTTAGCATATTATTTTTCATCATGTAATATAAAATTTTTTTTTTCCACCCACCCCCTCTTTTCCCCCCGGTTTGAAAATTATTGACGCCAATAAGTGTACTTTTTCCTAAGTGTTTATTAAAAGATAAAGAGAATAGAAAATATTAATTTCCTTTTTAAACTGTAGCATTTATAGTGAACTGAAAAGCAAATATCTTAGGTGTATAAGTAAAATTGTTGAAATCAAAAACTTGTTTTGAAATAATGCTAGTTTAGCCTTTTCCTGACACGCACCTACCATCAGATTTCGGAAGCCAAAATCCGAACATTAATACTTAATTCACCCTGTAGTCAGAAGCGCTTTAAGCCTTAAACTAGAGGAGGGTCAGGAATATGGTCAAATAAGGGTAGAACGACACCCCCCCCCCCAACAAAAAAAAAAGAAAGAAAGAAAACGTCGATTTATATTTTGAGCAATGACTAACTGCTTATTTCTCACATTTGACCGTAATTAACGTTGTTGTTCCTTTTTGAGATTATTTTTAAACTCTTATATTCAAAACACACTGGTCCATTCGCCACCCAGATCATATCCCTCATCCTGGACGGGAACGCTAATTTCCCCTGCTATCGTCTTCATTTATACCCGAGCTTCTCGATTTTACATTCTTCTTGGACAGAAACACCATCCAGCAAACAACACCCAGCATCCAACCACTTGCATTCATTTGAATTTTGACGCCTTGAATTAAAAATATGTTTTTGGAAATTATGATTGCGGATGCGTTGGGAGCCATTTGTTAAAACAGAAAACCTAACGAATAGAGCCCAACCCTAATTCGCGATAGTGAAAAACACAACTTGAATTCAAGGCGTCAAAATTTACATAAATGCAAGGGGCTAGATGTGGATGTTGTGTGCTGGATGCTTTTATTTTATTTATTTATTTATTTATCCTTATATATTATTTCTGTAGCCTGTTTTTCGTTTCTACGCGAGATTTTCCTCAATTCTTGATCGATTTCTTTGATTTACACCTTATTTTAAAGCTTATCGTTTAGGCTACTGACGAAAAATAGACCCACGGTCTAAAAATAGTTTTTTCTGTCAAAAAAACCTGTTTCAAAGAACCAGAATGAGGTTTTCGGTTAAATTTATAACTCTAACTTGCACTGTGACTGGCAGAGCTGAATAGCTTGATCGGCAGAGCGTTCGACTGGTAACCAGGAGAATGAGTGTTCGGGCCCATGTCTGGAAAATCTGCATCTTATCTTATATATTATTTCTGGGGATTATTATTCTATCAGTATGCGAGATTTTTCTTTCGGCAAGAAAAAAAATTAAAATTAACCTGTGTGTGTGTGTGTTTCGATAAAGCTTAAAAGCACTGGACTTAGTGGTTCGGTTTAATTGATAGGTTTTTTTTTAGTAGAGCGTTCGGCGATAAACTATCTGAACTTCGGGCAAGCTCGGGCTGTCCGACATAATAGCAAATTTACATTAATATTACGCATTACATGTACTCATAACATACAACAGATAACACACGTATTAAAATAAATGCAGTGGGAATGCTACTTTGTGTTTCGATTCCTTTATGCAGACTACAGTTATCACTCAGTTAAGTTGACTGTTAATCGAAGGGTGTTCTTCCTTTTCTTAAAGCTTTGACTCCGTCCAGACCACTAAGCATAATGTAAGCAATAAAAAAGTATTAGATTTACCTCACGGGAATTCTTTTTTTGCAGAAAAACATTTTCACTGTATGCTGAAATGTAGATTTTTCTAATAGCAGTGTTCGACCTTTTGTACAAATGAAAAAATACAACGCCAAATTGAAATTTCGAGTTTCACCCAGTAAAGCTTTAATTATTTATTCGAATACGATACAAAACATTAAAATCATTATCACCTTAATTAGTAAGAAATCATTTTCTACTAATCTTCTTTCGGCTAAAAAAAAAAAAAAAAAAGAAAAAGAAAAAAAAAAACTTTTTGTCTACGTTCGAAAAATTACACTTAAAAAACGGACTCAGTTCAACTGGTTTTGGTTTCGAATTTTAAGTGTTCGATTAAAAGAAAAACATGTGCGAGCATTTAAGCCGTAACGGTTAAAGCAGCCTGCTATGGGAAATTGTTCAATATTCAAAAATAAAAACACTTATTTTCAATCGAATTTAATACTTCTCTAGAATGTTTGTTTCAATCGCTACGTGAGATCTTCCTCATTCTTTAATCAAATTCCATGTTTTACGAATAATTTTAAATCGTATCATGCTGGCTAATTACAAAATATAGACGCAAGATCTTATTTTTTTTTCGGCAAAAAGCTTTTTTGCTGTTTTTTATTACGCATTCCTTCAATGAATAGCATTAGAAAAGGAAGGCGCAATTGCTAGGTTTGATGGAGTGTCGTGTTGTTAATCAGAATGGCACCAGTTCGAATCCGTCCCAATAAATATTTCTTTAATGTTTCTTTTTTTCCGTCAGATGCTCACATGGGCAGGACTGTATTTGCCACAACCTGTGTTTTCACATGCAAAATTACTGCTTTTTCACGAGTCACTCAGCCACACTTTTAATGATATTTATGTTTGCATTGAAAATTCGTGCAACCAAAAGGTGAGCGATGATCAAATTATCACAGTATTGTATTTAACGAAGTTTCGTTACTGATGTCTTCAAACTACATGCCTTCTCTTGTGCGTTTACTTTTTCCATTTACTTTTTTCGTTTCTTCTTCATAATGCTCTTTCTAAGAAATTTTTAAAGAGGAAGAGTCCTTATGAAACGATTCGAAGCACAGTGCGGAGTTCCGCACGGGTCGTCTAGTGTATTATTATTATTATTATTTCAATTTCGTTAAACGTTTTGGTCTAGAATCATTTCTTTTTCTCCCTGTAATGATAGTGGTAAAGTAATCCAAATTTCTGACTAAATGAGTATAAAAATAAAAATTTGAGTTTTTTGCAACATGAACATTGAGCAAGAGAGTTATCCCCGCTTTAACACGTGTAATATTACAATTAGAAAGTTGTTTTTCCTACAGAGAAATTTAAAGTATTATATTTAAAATTTAAGGTGCATCCAGTTAGATACAACTTTGCCGCTGCTTAGTACCGTGCAGCACCCACCTTCGGAGGGTGCTGCACGGTACGCTATCGGCCTTAAGCTAAAATTCTGGTTTCCTGAAAGCGAATCGTCGATCCTCGGCGTCGCTCCTCGCCAAGGGGAAAACTTGATTCTTCTGCGCATGCGCGCCCGAGCTTAATCGACGTCGTGAATGGTTACGCCGGAATCACTTGACTTTTATTTCAGCGTCACGGCGAGGAGCGACGCCAAAGATGTGCGATTCCGCTTCTAAAAACCAGGGCTTAAGTGTCCATGACGCAGTTATGACGCGCTCCCATAAAGGGTATAGAATGCCATTTATCCTTTTTTTTTTTGATGACTAATCCTATTTTTAAGTTCCTTACTAACCATAAGAAATAACATCCATTTCCGATTACACGAACTAAAACTGGTACGAAATTTTACGAAGATTATTATCTATTTCCTGAACCCTTTTACAATATAGTTTAAGATAACTAGATATTTCTATCATCAAGGGAGTGGGGGAATGGAAGCGACCAAGGAAGAAGACCCCTAGTGTTTTTAATAATAAAAAAAACTTTAAGAAAACTCATAGAAAAAACAAAATGAGGCTTAAGTTAACTCATGCAAGCTTTTTAGAGAAACTGTTTCAGGATTTTGGAAGAATTAATCGCAGCTAGAAACTAATCTCTTCTGCTGACATTAGATTTCTGCAGTCGATATTTAATCGTCTTATGCGCTTTAAGTCTTAAATAACTTTAAAATGATAAGCTAAAACACCCTTGAGATTGAGGATAGTTTCTTTGTTAGGGATTTTCAGATAATTTAAATGCAAATAACTGTAAAGTAGCTTATTCAGTGTACTTGTTTAATAAGATAAAAGTAACGTAACACAAGACTAGGGCTATTTGCTAATTTAGTACTAGAATTAAATTGAAAAAAAAATAATACATCAGGCAAAGAGGAAATAACAACTTTGCTATTTTAATGTAATCGTTACTATTATAAAGGGTATCCTGAAATAGACTGTTTTCCAAAATTTATGAGAATGGTACAGGATGGAGGAGGGAAATGGTACAGGATAAAATACAAATTCTTGCAGAAAATTCATATGATGGGCCGTAGATTGTTTCCCCGTGAGTTCCAAATTTTAGTTAAATTTGCTTTCAAGAAATGTTGTTTCAGATAGTAAGCCCGTAAATCAAAAAGGAACATTCGAAATTAACCGAATTTTTTTTCTCTGATTGCGACATGTGATTGGAGCCGACGGTAGATTTTTTTGAAAATAATGTGTAGGCAATTGTTTTCATTTTTTTTTTTTCAAAAAGGTCTGATGTAATTTTCTGTCTTTCTTTGCTTGAAAGGCTTACCATCTGCAGCACCATCTGTTGGAAAACTTTTGAACTAAAATTTGCAACTCTGGGAAGAAAAAAATTGCAGTCCGCCATATGAATTTTCTGCTGGGAATTATTTTTTTTTTTTATCATTCACCGTTTTCTTGTTGTAAATTTTTCAACAAACAGTCAGTCTATTTCAAGACACCCTGTATTTTCACATGCTAATTTCGGAGACAAAATATGTATTTAAACAAAATTAATGCATTTCGCATTTTTACCAAGATCTTACAAAGATCATAAGATCCCTTCAAAATCGCAGTAATGCCAAATACGGCGTCATCCCGGATGTCAGCCCATAAAAGTGCCGATTTTAGTGGTATGCGTTTTTGACTAATATATTCAGCAGTTAGCGGTCCGAAAAAATGTTATTAGGTGGAATAGATTCATCTAATAGTTCTCATATGAACGGTCCAAGTTTCGCCTCGTAAGAGGCTGGGATGAAAGGCCGTAGGTATAATAAGAGAAAAATTATTATAGAAAACAAAAAATCTTCTTATAAAATATAATTTTTTTTAAAAAAAGGAGAAATTCATTTAAGACAATTTATTAGTCAGGCTGTTATTCCTTGATACAACAAGAGGTAATAACAGGCGAATTTTATTATAATGATTAATAACTCTTTTAATTCAGTAATAATAGTACTAATAGTCCTGAAATATTATTATTTATGACGAATAATTTATACTTTGATTGGTATTTTAAAATCACTTTACAATAAAAATTACATCTATCGCATCCCGGCAACATTAGTGAGAAAAATAAAAATTTAAAAAGCGAAAAAAATATATGTTGGAGAAAAGGAATATTTTACGCGCTACTACATTTTAATCATTTTGTCTCAAATACAAAAGTGCAAATAACACTTTGCGGTAAAAAAAAAAAAAAAAAAAACTTCAAAATGCTTCACAGCATTAAAAAAAAAAAAAAAAAAAACTTCCAACTGCTCTGCCATAGGTTTTGAGGGTAACCCCCCCCCCCCCCCCGATCATCAAACCATTAACTCCCAGAACTTAAATTCTGCACATGCTAGTGCCTGGCTTGAAGTTGAAATTTGTTCCGCTTATCTTAGAATTACAAAAAGGTGTACACATAGAATTGTATTAACGTTGTGAAAATTATTTTAAGGTTAGGATCATAATAGACAAATTTTTTTTTTCGGTAGTATTTTTCAAATGAATTTTCTTTAATAGTGCAATCTTTAAGTAACACCCTGCGTTTTATTTTTAATCACTTCACTCGTGCATATTGGGAGACAAATCTTTTATAGAGAGCAAATAAATGTTTCAGATAGATAAAACTAAATTGTAAAATGTTGCAGGCACATTATTTGTTCAATCACTTTACATTTTATATCGGTAAGTAAACTTGATCGAATGATTTATTTTGTTCAATCTCATAAAAATAACTTATGACATTTTTACAGCTCATTAATAAAAATCATCGCGACATAAATGAAATTTTGTAGCTGCAGATTTTGCTAATGACTTGTTTTATGAGGTAAATGGGCTATCTTGAAATCGACCCTCCCCCTCTCCCCATTCTTTTAAAGAACGTTTCTTACACACATTAAGAACATACTTTATGACGATTTTTTAAGCATACGTTTACTTAAGAGCATAGATAAATTTATAATGAAATTTTTATGAGAACTGAAAATTATTGCAACAAAACTAAGAATAAAAGTACGGTTTTATGTATTTGGATTCCTGAATGTTTGAATTGAAATATAGTCGTAATCAGACAACAATATGATGTCTAAAAAGAACTGAAGACAAAGTCGCGTGTTTTTATATCTGCTTTTGCCATTTATTCTTACCACAAAATGTGTCGCAAAACATGGTCATAAAATATTGCTGAAAAACAAAAAAAAATTCAGTTTTTACATAAGTATTTAATAATAATCTAGTCTAGTTTCTTGTAATATTATTGCCATTGCGTAAGTATGCGGTTTTTTTTTTTTTTTTTTTTTTTTTTTTGTATTATTAAAGTTAATCTTGTATCTTAATTAAGTACTTAAAGCGCACAGGCTTTCTACAAGTAAAAATAATTTATTTATTTATTTAATTGTTGTCCTTTAATCATAAACCAGCACGCGTGAGAACTTTAAGATTAAAATATTTTATGTGAATTAGTGATATTAAAAAATTTCGCATTATAACGTTAGAGCTACATACAAGAAAAAATGTGATTTCTATGCAACAAAAAAATATATATATATATTAGTAACACGAAGAGCTAAATTTTGCTAAATTAAGAAATCCTGTGCAAAATAAATAAAGTTTATAAATATTTCAGAAAATGGAATGATCTCCATTACTTTAAGATATGTTCCGTAAAATCTTCGACATATTTTTTAACTAAACGGAAGTAAAATTCTATAATGAAGTACACGAGTCGTTTCGGTGGATTTTAATGGATACATGAATGTATTTTTTTGTTTGTTTCTTTACTGTTTAAGCAATTCCGAATTGCTTATTTCAATACACCAGCCAGCCCGGTTATCGCATCCAGAGACTGCAGTTTTGTTCTTATTGGAACTCATCAGTATAGATTAGTGAATAACCGAGCTAGAGGTAGATGTCATTTCTATGAAGCTGAGCGAGTGTCCTCAGCATGGTGCGATTCGACTCGTGAATTGGTCTGAATGTGATAACCAGTCTGGAAACTCGAAATTTACTCAGTAAAAAAAAAAAAAAAGTTGCAAACATCATAGTAAGAGCCGCGTTTGACAACTCTAGATATCTATGGAAACAATTTTATCATAATCATCAGCAATGCAAACGATTTTTTTATTTATGTTTTTGTAAAATGAGTTGTTTTATAATGAATACAAGACATAAAATAAAATATTATTTTGGATTTTCTATTATCTTTCCCTCCTTCTGCCCTCCCCTTTCTTTTGGGGTGGGGGGATTTCTGAAAGAGTTCTGCCGAAAATTAACTTTGATACGTAAAAATTAAATCATTACACTCTTCATATTTTTCTAAACCTTTTTTTTTATTTTTATTTTTTTCCTTCATTCGTCTTGTTTAAAAGCAAAGCAATTCTAATTTTCTACAACAGTAGATAAATAAAGCATCCTCTATTTAGGTAAGTACTTCACGGCTTTTGCAGATCTTTGAGAAGCTTAACTTTCCATTTGCGTGTGTAACACAATTAGAAACATAACACTGTATCTCTAGGGTAAACGATCATGTGTCACGAGAAAATGGAATTCTAACCCTGCTTTTCGAGCACACAATGGCAACAATAAAATTATAAGGACTGACATATTCAAAAGAGATAACATGCTTACGGAACTTTTAAGAATTTAAATGTGTAACTGCATATTCATATGACAAGAATTGTTCCGTAAATTAAACGTGCTTGACGTTCGAAGAATTGTCTGGAGTTCTTGAAGGTGTTCGATGTGTTACAATGGGAATTAATGTCCTCATTTTATTTTAAGAAACAAGGCAAATGCCTGATTTGATTTGATTATTTGTTGTTGTACACTTCGAAAAAATATAAGTTTGAAAATTTCTCATTCAAAACTAGAAAATTGCCCGTCAAGAAATGGCGGTTGAAAATTGCTTCTACATTTGCACGAAGCAATTGCTTGTTAGGTGATGTTTTGATAACTGAAATTTTAACCCTAACCTTAGTGGATTATCCCTTAACTCCAGTAGGTAGAGTTCAATGTAAAAAAAAATCCGAAACGTTACTGGTTATTTCCGTGGAACGTGTCGAGATTTCACAAGTTTTCACGTATTTCCCCGTAAAAACAAGTATCTTCACAAAAAAGTTTCCTGAATCGCTACAAGTTGCACGCGTGCAAAATTTTCACTGTTGTGGAAAATATTTTTAGCAACCAGTTTAAAGATTGAATGAATGTGTTTATTAAGTGTCTCGGTCTAAGGTTGCTAACCGCTTGTCTAGATTGACTAAGCTCCCAATGAGAGCGAAAAAATCAATGGATAGCTACTGCTTTGCAAGGCAGGAATTGTAGGCACGAGATAGGCTTGTTTCCTTCCTGCATAGCTTTGGCCATGGTCGCTCTGATTTTTATGGAGCCTTCTTGGTACACCAGGAACGTTCTAATCAATAAGACTAAACCTACTTATTTTTCCTAGAAGGTTTTAGAGATATGAATGGCTTTAACAGGGGAGATTTCGCACTTCTTCAGAAAGTTTTAAGGTTAATTTCAGAAAGGTTACTGACTTTTAGCGGATAACGTTCCTGATTTTTCCAAGATATGTTACTGGAAGAAATTGGGCATATCAGCTGCCTATTATTTGCCAGGAACGTTTCTGAATCGTTTTTACAGTGGTCATTGTTGACCATTTTTTCGTTTCTTCTTTCCCCTAAAACGACCATAGACGAATAATAAGCCTTTCCCTGCATGTTAAGCATTACCAAAACGTATTATCAAATTATCCCGCCGTCGCGCGAATTTCATTGTTGAGGACGTCAGGAGTGTTACTCGATTATTGTCTATTATATAAATGAGAATTCAAACCAAAGTACTGCAATGCATTCCAAATGACGGTTGCAGTCATTTAAGGTAAAATTGAACAATAGTGTTTAATTTAGCACTACTTAAAATATTATTATGTTTGACTTTTGGGGGGAAAAACAGATTATAGAATGCAGTCACTCTTTTGGAAGAGATATGGAACAAGTTTTCTGCTCATTTTTTTGCAAACAAAAGTTGGCAATATTACACATAGTCCATTACATCCTTCATATGAGGCATTGAGAAGCAAAGGGATGTAAGTGCCGAAATTATAAACTCGGAGATAATCAGTACAAATGGTAGGTGAACATCTCCTCTGTTTTGAGGCAAGAGAGGTAACCTTGGTAGGTGCCACTATACAGCAAGATTTAGAAAAACATCAATGGAAGGCTATCTAAGGGATGAACTTTAAACGCGTTTTAATTGAAACTCTATAAAGTCCACTTACATCCCTTTGCTTCTCACTGCCTCATATATTCTTATTTCGCCACTACGAAATTGGTTTTGAAATTGTTGAAATCGCTCTTCATAATGTAATATTACATTTCATATCATAAATGATAGAAATAGTGTGATGTTTTGAAGTACAAAAGGTGAGTTTTTACAAATTTAGAAAATTTATTTTTCGACAATTAAGTTTCACTCTCTTTATCAAAGTGAATTGTTTCGCATTCTATTCTGGTCCACAGTTACCATAATATACAGAATAACTTAGAACCAGACTAATTATTCAATTTAAATGGTTTTTGCGCTTTTTATATCTTATTTTTGATAATTATGAAATACTTCAAGAGTTTTTCTTCCGTTTTATTCCGACAAATTAGGGAATTTAAGGTGAAGTGAAATAACGGGGCAAAGTGAAATGGTAAAATGTTTCCACAGTTTGTAGCGCCATCTTACTAGCGATATTTTAACTATGTTTTTAAACATATGGTTGATTCCATTGAAAAGAGATAAAATGGAGGAAGTTAAGACATTGATTCCTGAAGCAAAGACTCCAACTCAGGTGATTGATTTTAAATCAAAGCATTGGTAGAAATCAAGTTTTTTTTCGCAAATCTCACGCAAAGCGTGTCTAGTATTCGCCGTTGTTGAGCCTCGTGACTTGGAGTTTGTGTCTGAGATTTTGCTAAGCCAATGACTGACCTTGCTCCCTCCATTTACTAATTCCTGCTCTAAGGTTAGTTCAAGTAAAAAAATAATTTTCCCTAAAGATCAAAGTATGTAATTATACAAGTCATTTTTGAAATGTAATATCCATTTAGTAATACTTTTGAAATTTAATATCCATATTGTAATACTTACAATATATCCATATTGCAACATTCGTGCCGCACTGTACGTATGGATTTATTTAAACAAATTCGCAATTCATGCTTGTTAATCCTGATGCTGTTTTACTTTTTGATTGTAAAAACAAGACCTTATCAACCGAAAGTGCAATAATCAAACTAATGGACAGGTGAAAGTGTTTAGTAGAAATTTTTCATGGTTTTTATAAATGTAATCGATCAGGAAAAATTCCTTAAAAACATTTTCTCAGATTTTATATGATTTTTTGCAGTTTGAAAACACTAGAGGGCTTTGTCCGCTGCTTGCTGACGGTCACCAACTTCCTAAGATTGCTTCGCCATTTTATTTTATTCGCAAAGATTTAAATCGTCTTCCAGAAATACCCAAATTAAAAAACCAATTTAAATATATTATTTTCTTTCTCGTTCTTCAGTTTCACCGCTCGAAATGTGTAACTCCATCACTTTTAAATTTGGAAAACACTTTTCAGTACTGTCTGTACATTTTACAATATATATATTTTAACCGCCAATTTTAATTGTAGTTTGAATAAATGTTTCAAACAATAGTTAATTTTGTATCTGTAAAGTACTGCACTTCGTCATGAAATTGTGATTAAAATATTTTGACTTTTAAATAAAAATCAGAACAAAGTCGAAATGCAGAAATAAATAATGCATTAAACATTAGCATTTAATTCAATAGTAAAATAATTGCAGACATAAAGTTAATTATAAAGGACACTGCATTGCATTTTTTGAGCCAAGCTATCAACTTTAGACCCCCATTGCAGCCGTACTAGGGCTTATGAAGTCAAATTGCTTTACCTGGGCTCATATTTAGTGGGAATTCACCTAAATCCAGAACTTTATTCAGCTCCGCGAACCTCAAGGTCATGCCATTTGGTGGTCAGATGTGCCATTTGATTTTTATATTTATATTATATAGTACTTGAAAAGAAATTAAGACAAGATTTTGTTTAATCTTACATAAAAACTGAGCGTATAGATATATACATAGAAAACCTATCTATGTATAAATCTATCAATCTATGTCCGAGTTGCTTCTCCCGAACGTCAATAAACTGACCATCGAACCAGGTATCGATAGATTCGTAATTTTCTCGTCTTTATGTTTGGCTATTTAACATAATCCCCGGTAATAATTAGCGGTAATATGAATTAAAAACTATTAATTATAATACGTAGATTTCAACATAAAGTCCCTAATTTTCGAAAGCTCTCCTCCATTCAAATTATTATTCAGTGCTTCTACTCAACTTCCCGTAACAATCTTACATAATGAAGAACTGAACATATCTATGTATGTATCTAGATATCTATCGGGCTATCTATGTATCTATGTATGTGTCTATGCATCTATCTATGTCCGAGTTACTTCTCCCGAACGCCAGTGAACTGACCATCGAACCAGATATTGATAGATTTGTAATTTTTCCGTCTTAATATTTGATCTTTTAACATTATCATCCGATAATAATTAGCCGATATATCAATTAAAAACTATTAATTTTGGTACTTTGATTTTGACATAAAATCTCTATTTTTCGAAGGCTTCAAAATATTATTCAGTGCTTCACCTTAACTTTCCGTAACAATGCTTTTATTAACATTTGTAGCGTGAAGAAAACCATTGAGACGAAAGATCTGTTGCCATTTTCTTTTTTTTTTTTGAATATAAACAAATAAAATTCTACCTTTTGTTTTGATCCTTTCCCTGTAATAGAGGGACTTAAAATGTTTCCTTTTTGGTTATCTTTACGCAATCTGCTACAAAATCTTACTGATTTTTCTTTCCTTTTTTTTTTTTTTGTTCAAGCCTGATTGTTGAAAACGCGTCACTTGACATAACTTTTATTTTCGAGGTAGACCGTGCAAAGTCGGGCGACGCAGCTAGTCTAAGACTACAAAATGTTCACATTAATTGTAAGCAATTTTAATCTAGAAAAATATGTCTAAAACCAGCCCGATTTTTAAAAATATGCATCCAAACATACTTCACTTTCCAACCCCCGGGAGAAGAAGAAACGCGATGCTATTGATTCAGTAGACAACTGTTTAGATTTTTGAAGAAAATGTATATTTTATATTTTCTATTAAAAAGTTTTTCAATATTTTGTTCCAAAAAAGTTCTATTTGTTCGAAAAATATTCAAAATATTTCATCAGATTTTTCCGAACATTCTCAGGATAAGGAATTCCGAAATAACTATTTTAAATTCTTGATGCGTAATGCGTTTTTCTGCATATATGAATGCATTTCCAAGACAGGCCAAAGAAAATGTCAGAATTCTAATGGCGCAAGGATGCAAATCGCGTAATTTGAGATTTTTCTTCAAAGGCATCGAATATTACAAGAATATTTTTTGTATGAGGCAACCATGTCATTCAAATTCTTCTAGTTCATCAAAGATGAAAATTTCAAAAAGTGTATTTGTTTGCGCTTTTATTAGGAAAAGTGAAGGAATATGAAAACAAACAACTTTGGGTTGAGTTGGGTTTTTCTCACAATTAAAGTGAGTTCTGGCTTGCGGTTTTTGAACGATTTTTTCAGAGGGCAGAACATTTTGCAACAGATGTTTTTATTTATTTTATTTTCAGGCTATGTTCAGCATTAATATAGACTATATTAACGCTATCGATCTAGACGCTATCAGTCTAGATAGACAAAAAATCTATTAGGATATGTGTACGTAAAAGTGTTTTTATGTAATAACGTTACGACATAGTTATTTAAAAAGAAGCATATTGTGGAGATTCCTTGATATATATATTTTTTAAAACGTATAAAATGAGAAATTAATAAACTGATATCATAAGCATTTTAGAGCCTAAAACTTCTGGAAGTAAAATCTGCCATTCAAACTTTCAAGACATTCAATTCGGACCGGCACTTTATTTTAAAACTTTAAAGGGGGGGAAGGAAAATATAGGTACCCAAAGCATATGATACCGAAAAACAAAAAATACCACTTTCACACATTTGGAAATATATTTATTCCCTCAAAAGGTACAGTTGATTCCTCCTCATCCCTCTAAAAGATGGGGCCGAATTCAGATTTTTTTAACGAACATAAAGCATACTGCAGAATAATATAACAGAGATACTTTGCTGCTTAATTTGTTGTATCGCTCTGCGTTACACGGTCTATTTCGAAAATCAAAGTTGTGTCAAGCGGCATATGTTCAAAGTTCAACAATTCATTACTTCCTTTAAAGGAGAAATTGCATCTTGCCTGCCTTTCTAAATGGCGGAAACGAATTCAGATTTTGTCAAGAACATGAAACATACTGATGATTAAAACAACAGCGATGCTTTGTCGCTGTGTCGTCCGGAGTTTCTCGGTCTGCCTCGAAAATAAAAGTTATGCCAAGTGAAGTTTGTTCACCAATTCCTTTATTCCTTTAAAGGGAGGAAATTGCCTGTTCCTCACATATGTAAATGACGAGCCCGAATTCAGATCTTGTCAAGTCCATCAATAATACAGCGACACTTAAACCTTCATTTCCTAGGAGCGAACACGCCTCGTCGCTCCTCGCCGAGGCGAAAACTTGATTCTTCTGCGCATGCGTGCCCGAGTTAAATCGACGTCGTGAATGACCAAGCCGGAATCCACTTGACTTTGATTTCAGCGTTAAGGCGAGGAGCGACGTCAAAAATCGGCGATTCGCTCCTAGGAAACCAAGGCTTTAGTCGCTTAACTGGTTAAGTCACTCTGCGTTGTGCGGTCTATCTCAAAAACAAAAGTTGTGCTAAGCGGTGTATGTTTGAAGTTCGACTATTCATTAATTTCCCCCGTCATAGGGAGGAAATTGCCTCTCCCTTACATCTCTAAATGACGGGCCCAAATTTAGATTTAGCTAAGTACATAAAACAGCAGCGAGGCTATGTCGTTTCACTAGTTGTGTCTTCCGAAGTTGCTCGGTCTGCCTCGAAAATAAAAGTTGCCCCAAGTGACGTACGTTGCAAGTTCAACTATTCATTAATTTCCCTCAAAGTTAAACAATTGCCTCCTCCCTACTCCTGTAAATGACGAGCCCGAATTCAGATTTTCTCAAGTCCATCAATAATACAGCGACACTTAAACCTTGATTTCCTGGAAGCGAACACGCCTCGTCGCTCCTCGCCGAGGCGAAAACTTGATTCTTCTGCGCATGCGTGCCCGAGCTAAATCGACGTCGTGAATGGCCACGCCGGAATTCACTTGACTTTGATTTCAGCGTTAAGGCGAGGAGCGACGTCAAAGATCGGCGATTCGCTCCTAGGAAACCAAGGCTTTAGTCGCTTAACTGGTTAAGTCACTCTGCGTTGTGCGGTCTATTTCGAAAACAAAAGTTGTGCTAAGCGGCGTATGTTTGAAGTTCGACTATTCATTAATTTCCCCCATCATAGGGAGGAAATTGCCTCTCCCTTACATCTCTAAATGACGGGCCCAAATTTAGATTTAGCAAAGTACATAAAACAGCAGCGAGGCTATGTCGTTTCACTAGTTGTGTCGTCCGGAGTTGCTTGGTCTGCCTCGAAGATAAAAGTTGCCCCAAGTGACGTACGTTGCAAGTTCAACTATTCATTAATTTCCCTCAAAGTTAAACAATTGCCTCCTCCCTACTCCTGTAAATGACGGGCCCAAATTCAGATTTTGTAAAGAACAAAAAACAGCAGCGAGGCAATGTCGCTTCACTAGTTGTATCGTCCGGAGTTGCTCGGTCTGCCTCGAAAACAAAAGTTGCCCCAGGTGACGTATGTTGCAAGTTCATTAACTTCCCTCCAAGTTTAGCAATTGCCTCCTTCCTACTCCTCTAAATGACGGGCACGAATTCAGATTTTTTAAAACAGCAGCGATGCTTTGTCGTTTAACTAGTGGTGACAACTGGTGTTGCACGGTCTACCTCGAAAATAAAAAGTTGTGTCAAGTGATGTATTTTGTAGTAAGTTACCGCTCTTAAGCCAGGGCTAAGGCAGAAATACTTAAAATACACCGCCAGCTCAGTTATTCCATCCGATGACATGTCCTCGGATGGAATAACTGAGCTGGCGGTGTATTTTAAGTGATGTATGTTCAAGTCCGACTCCTCTGGGATGCAAGACACTTCAACTCACTAGTTAAGGGTAAAATTGCCTTCAAAAAGAGAAAGTAATTTTTTTTAATGATCTCACGAGCTTGTTTGTTTGTCCATGGAGGGAAGATTTGTTTTGTAAGGGTTTTATTTATTTATTATTATTATTTATTTTTTTAAATTTTTGTAAAATGATCACAGAAGGTTCTTAACCATCGTCGTTTGCTCATTGTCTTTAAAATTGTTTAATCTTAGAAAAACATTTAACACATTTTTAACATTTAAAATTCACGTGAAAGAAGTTCGTGTTTGCTAGATTTGTTGTATGAGTGAAACTTCTAATTTTCACCCTGTGGGAGCTAAGTTGTTGAAAAATGTAATGTCTCGGTAGCAGTTCAAATGAAACAAAGATGCTGTGCCTAGCAAGAAAAATGCTCTCCGCAGCAGTTGGTACAAAAAAAAAAGGAATTATTACTTGCCTACGAAGGTTTATACTATTTTATCTTTTTGTTATGTTAATAATTGCTATGTTATACTCGCAAAAAGTAAATAAAATGTTTGGTTACACGATCTTTTCGTTGAAACAATTTAGACCTAGACAATGCCACTTTTAACCGGGGTACTATTATGCACGAAATTTAATTCAAATCTGTGTTCATGTTTTGTTTTAAATCACGAAAAAATAAATACATAAATAAATAAATAAAACCAAAATCAAATGTTACAAACACGAACTGATAAGAAAGCATGCAGGTTTCAAACATTTTTAATGGGTACATTGATCGTTGAAATACTTTTTTCAATGTTAATATTGAATACACTAATTTAATTGTTTAATTAAAGTAAGCAAGGCGAAAATAATTGTAGTGTTGATAAACGTTTGTGATGTGATAATAGTCATACGCGCACGCATTTTAGACTGCAAATGTATTAAACTACAAATAAAAGTCGCAATAAGCAGAAGGGAAATAAAAACACTGCAATCCTTTTTCTCAGAGGGGATATTCTGATAAATGAATCGGGGTAACTGTGCCAATATTGGTACGTACTTATCCAAATACGTGACTCTGGTGTTAGTAACATGAGGTTGTAATTCCGTCTTCTAAACAACTATGAACAGAACGCGTAGTGAAATACTGATCAGATTTAGAGATAGCTATACAATAGAGCGAAATATATTTCAGATATTTAGCTTTAATCCGTGTGTTTTCTTTAATTTAAATACTTTACTTAATCAGTACTACTTGTATGTTTTCTTCATTAGCTATAATATATTTTACTAATTAATTCGTCTTAAAATCGTATAGAAAATGGCTTAAATAGGGTGACCATCTTTTGTCACAACACTTTTAAATTCCCACCAACTATGTTCCAAAAGTGTGGTTTTTTAAATCACCCTTTATGATGTCATTACACTTACGATGTCATTCAGGACGTTTTGGAGTGGTGTCACTATTCCATCCGGGTTTTAGTAAACATATAGGGTGTCCAGGAGAGAAATCCCTGAGTTCAAAAATTAATCTCTCAAATACAAAGGCCGATATTAGAATGGTATGTTTATTGTGTGAAACCCATAAAAATCATGGTCAAAACTCGAAAATTAGTAACAAAAATTTACAACAGGGGACGTTACACGCTATAGTTGCTATAGATTCCGAGTCACAACTGACTACAACCGTATTTATGTCGAGAACTGCATAGTAAGTGCCTTGCCTCCATTATTTTTTTTACCGAAAAATGGCAGCACCATCACCGGATCAAACAGTTAATGAGAATTTAGAACTAGACCAGGAGCTACCCGGTGCTAGCACCCCCAGAGGTATCGTTTCACTTGGAGGACATTGAGACCACGAGCATATTTAACGTCGCCCAGTCCCCTTTAATGACGACGGTGGATCTTCGACCTTTAAGGTTCGAACTCAGGACCCTCCGGCCCCGAATCCGACACCCTACCGATTGGGCTACCACGGCCTAGCTGCTATAGAAACCCCCATAAATAGTGCTGCGAAGGAATTAGGCGCTTTAGCAGTAATTTTACCTCTCAGAGGAGCTTACATTTAAGCAAGAAATTATCTTCCAACCTCTTCGCAACACCATTTATGGGAATTTCTATTACAATTACAGCGTGCAGTACCCCCTGTTGGCAATTTTTGTTACTAATTTCCAAGTTTCTGCACATGATTTGTATTCACAATAAACATACCGTTTATTTTATTCCAATATCGGTCTTTGCTTTCGGTACATTTAATTTTGAAATCAGGGAGTCCTTTTCTGGGCACCCTGTACTACCAATACATTTAAAACGTTCACTTAACTGGAGAAAAAACTCACCAAGTGTTGCATCTCCCCCTTTTCGTAACAGGTGGCGCTATTAACGCTCGGGAAGAATATACTTCTACTTCAATTTTTAGTCATCCATCTTCTTGTGTTCTACTGTCCTTGTGTTCTTGTGTGTGCCGCCGTTCTTGTGATGTGCGTAATAAAAGCTTTCACAAAATAATGTTTGGGTCCTCTTTCCAGTAAATCAAACTTGACTTTACTCGTGTTCACACATTTTTGGCGCCCCACGTTGGGTCTAATTCTTGTCTTACTCGCAATCGTTCAAACGATTTGATCAATCGTCGTTCATTTTCCAACAGAGAGGGGCATAACTCTATCATCTAGCAGAGTATTTTTTTTTAGAGTCTGTGATTGTGTTTGTGTTTCTGTAATCCTATCGCATCTTGACTGTGAATGTCTACCAGGTCAAAACTAGTGCTATTGGATACGGGACATCCAGGGAAAGCGATTTTGCTATGTCTCATTCCTCTAAATCTGTAGGTGCTAGAAGAGGTGCTTAAAGATCTGACATCAAGGATATTATAAGGACATCCCGGGGTAAAAGTATTAAAACCATCAATTGTTAACCACCGCAGGCAGCATTGAGCTACCGCGGGTGGGAAACAGGGGTTGATGAGTTAAGCGAGCAACAGTTAGGTCTCTATTTTCAAATATCGTTCGATCATGCTTCTTGTGCCGTGTGATTTACAAATTTACACCAAAAGATCCCATGCTAACATTGATTGTGATACAGGGCATTCCAAAAAACATGAAAGAAAGTACTTCAAGTTTCTGATTTAAAATTTATTGATATAGTACGATTCTCTCATAGTGTAATATCACATTCATTGATATTTAAGGTAAATACTGAATTACAGGAAATAAATAATAAGTAATATAGAATCAATTACCTTGGAAGAACTCCTTTTTTTTTTCGTAAGAAAGTTTTATGACAATAATCGAGGTAATGTCGCTGTGTGTGTTTGACGGGAATGTTGTTCAGAGTTCCAAACGAAAGGATACCTAGTGACGTGGTAATCACGAAATTGGTTAAAGCACTTAAAGGTTGCAATCATCAAGTGCAGCGGTTTCATATGTAAGAAAAGGTAATATATAGTCAAGGAATGGTTTAGTGCAGTTTGATAGGTGTTTATAAGTGTCTAAAATAATTGGATATGCACTGTAAAAAATTCCTGAAATTTAACTGAGTATTTCCGTGTAACATTTCGAGATTTCAATGGTTTTTATCCAATTCCTGAAAATATCAAGTATCATTGTCAAAAAGTTTCATGAATTGCTACAAGTTGTCTGAATGCAGACTTCTCTTTGTTGTAAAAATATTTTTAGCTCTCAGTTTAAAGATTAACTTACAGTATTTATGAGGTGTATCGGGGCTTCAGTTCGATTTCGGCTCGACCATGCTGATTAAACCCCCAAAGGGAGTGAATAAGTATGGACTACGTAGCTTTGCAATAATTGCAATCGCGTGAGATGATTGATACCATCTTGCAATTCTGTCTTAGCTTCGGCCATGTTTGCAATCCTGCTTTTGGAACTGTCTTGATAAATCAGGAAGGTGTCAATCTGTTATATTATCCCCACTAAGATTACTCTGACAGAGACACAACTGGCTTTGAACGGGAATATTCCTGGAATTTTCAGGATGGTTTTGGATTTTAGGGGAAAACGTTCCTGGTTTTTGCGAGATATGTTACGGGCAGAAATTGGGAACATCAGCTGCCTATTTTTTTCCAGGAACGTTTCTGAATCGTTTTTACAGAGTGCTTCTAAAAAGTTCGCATACTCGTATATACCCTTTTCTACCACGTGAAATTTCGACTTGCGCAATAGGTCTTTGAAGGCGCCCCTGGCGTAAGTCGAGACTCGATTGCATAAATTTATGTTTTATTATGGTAAAAGGAAAAAAATGTCGCATTCATAATGTACGACATAGCTTAAATTTTATTCAAACTACACGCAATAAAAAAGTTATAGGGGAAACTATTGAGATTTGACCCAATTTTTTGGTTTTTGTTTTCCATTTTGTTTGTAGAATAGTTAAACCGAAATAAAAAATATATATAGTTTGTCATTTTGCGCATTATTATGGCTAAAAATTATAGCATAATTCTGAGTAGAAATGGCACAAAAAATATATTCATCAAGCCTGCAAATGGACCAAGTCTCTTTAGAGCTAGGGAGACTTGATCCAACACCTAGAGGGACGTGACTCCCCTCTTGAATGTAAGAAGACTCATAAATATTGTAATCAGAAACGCAGGTTTGATGGTGTTTTTTGCTTTAATAAGTGATACTTGAAGTAAATTAACAAATGTTCACTCTTTAGGTGAAGTATTACACATTTGTTTTTATTAATTTTATGGCACATCACACTGTAAAAACGATTCAGAAACGTTCCTGAAAAATAATGGCCAGCTGATGAGTCCAACTTCTTCCAGTAATATGCCTTACAAAAACCAGGAACGTTTTCCGCTAAAATTCAGTAACCTTACTGAAATTATCCTAGAAACTTCCTAAAATATTCAGAACTCTTACCGTTTAAAGCCAGTCGTGTCTCTGGAATCTTAGAGTAAACGTAGGTGGGCATACTATAATAGTTTGGCACCATACTGCGTTTCGAAAAAACCTCCAAAAGCAGTATTGCAAACATGGCCACATGCGTTTCGAAAAAACCTCCAAAAGCAGTATTGCAAACATGGCCACAGCTAAGAAAGAATTGCACGTAAGGACCGAGAATTTTCCTCGCCTGCAATTCTTGCAAAGCTTCGTAGTCCGTAGACTGAATTGCGCCCTTTGGACGCCTTATCAGTCTAGACGGGCCGCAATCGCGCTGCAGCGGGTACACTTTATAAATAAACTCAGTTAATCTTTAAACTGGGAGCTAAATATATTTTTTACAACAGTGAGAAGTCTGCATTCATGCGACTTATAGCAATTCAGGAAACGTTTTGACAAGGATACTTGATTTTTCCAGGAAGTGGATAAAAACCATAGAAATCCCGTAACGTTACACGGAAATATTCACAAACGTTTCGGAATTTTTTTACAGTGGAGCAGAAAAGCAAAAGTCTAATTAAAAACTTTATCAGCTAAGACCTAAACAGTATTTCAGTTATTTTATTAAGAAACAAATAATTGAGCTTAAAGATCGTTAGTATTTCAGTTATTAGTTAAATAAAAACAATTTATTAGACTAAAATATTTTAGTCATTCAAACAAAGAAAAAACAAATCTCTTCTTCATATTCACAATATTAAAGTTATTCCTAATTAAAAGCAAATTATTAAGGTTTAAATCATAATATTTTAGCTATTCAGAAATTAAAATTCATTGAAAAAACACCAAATTATTCTTTGGGTCAAGTCTTCCTAGTTAGCTAGGATCAAAGCTCCCTAAATAGATTCCTATTGTTTACTTTAAACTCTTAGCAACTTAGATCAATAAAATCAAATCATTAGGCCTAAATCACAATATGTTATCCATAAAAAAATCATTGAAAAAACATCAAATAAAACAAAAACATCAAATTAGTCTTTGGGTCAAGTTTCCCTAGTTAGCTTGGATCAAAACTCCATGGTTAGCTTTATTTTGTATACCTTAAATGTTTAAATGTTTAGATTAAATTTATATAAAACTACTGTATATCAATAGATAGCTAGAAAAGTGACAAAAAATTGTGTACTTTTAAAATTCATTTATGTTAAAATTGGTAGATAAAATCTAAAAAATTCTAAAATCTTCAATTTTACTTTTAAGGTGTAGTATCCTTTAACACAGAATTTCCTGATAATCAATGATAATTCTGAAATAGCTTACCGCTGCAAAATACTATTGAATGACTGGTCATCCAATTATGTGACTAAAATGTTGCACAATATCCTTTTCATGGAAAAAATCTTCATGAATCAAGTTTCCCTATGAGTTAAATTTCCCTAGCTTCCCATACCGAATTTTCTATGTTTAACACAGATTAAACTGAAATTATGAGACTTAAAAAGACCAAACAGCGTAGCTATCAATGTAGAATATACACTTACTCTTTTATCCCAAAGTGTCTTTGTACAGTCGAGTCGTGCAACTAAAGTACACATTCAAGCAGTTTAGACTCATTGGTTAACGACTTTCTATTTCAGTAATAGTTTTCACATTATCTTGATCAACTCAGTAGTTAAATACGCATTATTTCAGTAAAGGCATTGGACTAAGTTTGATTTAGGTCAGTGCTTAAAGAATACTTGTTTCAGTTAGGACTTCTACGTTAACATGGTTTGTCGTTGGTGGTTAATGAATATTTATTTAGATTTAAGCTTCGCACCAACTAGATTTAAAATATGTAGATAGAAACTCTAAGTTTAAAGTTCTCTTCCAAGCTACGCATTAACCCTTCAAGAGTGTGATGCTATTTTTTTAAAGTAAAGGGTAAGGCGGGTTGTATGCAACCAATACATTATATTTCTTGTGCACTCTACAACGTTTAGATACTCATGTTTGGAAAATTTCCAGTAACTTTTGTATTAGTCATTGGTATAGCAACGACTAATGCAGTATTGTAAATGACATACGAGTGCATATACAAACATGCATTACACAACATTCGAATGAAGTCCAACTTTATTGGGGTGTAACTTACTCCACTTCACAAGTTAAGTAAACATTTTATAAATCATTAGATTTTCTCTGAACAGCTCCAGTTTCATAAACTTAAAAGTTACTTCCCGTTCGCTATACTCTAATGTGTTCAAAACACGCTTTGCATAATCATTTCGAAAAAAAGCGACCTAAGATTAAACTTTCAATACAACCTATTATCTGATCAGCTACAATACAATATTATAAACTGAGAACTAACTGAAGATCATCATCCCCTGATGTGTTAAAAACTAGCATTGCAGAGCCATTTCGCAGAAATGCGGCCAATCAATTTGAGTTTACTTAAAAACAAGCATTATTAGAACCATAATCCATAAATAAGAATTAAAAGTGCATATTAGTTAATGCTCTCCAGATAAAAAAATATCTTGAAGAATATTTAAGATACAAAATCAATGTATTCATTTCCAAAAAATTTAACTTCGTTAAAATTTCTTAATATTCAGCAAAAAAAAAAAAAAAAAAAAAAAACGAGCTGATGTTTCGTTTCATCACATGTTTTCCTTTTACACCTATTAAATACTAATAGTGCCTTGTAATAAGCAAAGAAACAGTTTAAAAAATATACAAAAAAGTAAAGATAAACTGTCCAAGTTTTTTTTGTTTCACTCACAAATATTTGATGTGCGCGTCTTTCATAACGTTTTATGCAGATTAATTTTTCCAATATTGGCAACTTTAATGTGATTCAATGGTTTACTTTCTAAATATCACCAATAGAGGCCAAAATGAAACCACATAAAAAAAACCCGCCAAATTTGTTGCCAAGTTGGTAATAAAACTTGGCAACCAAAAGCTTCGCGATACATCGCCAAGTATTTGCCAAATTACAACACCACTTGAGTTTGCATTGAAAATAACAATGATTTCCCCCCAAAAAGGTGAAAAAAATCCTCTTTGGAACATCCAAATGCAACCAAAAAGGGAAGTGCTCAACTACACCCCACTAGGAGACTACGTACCGAATTTCAACTTTCTAGGGCATACCGTTCTTGAGTTATGCGACATACATACGCACGTCCGCACATACGCACATCCGCACATCCGCACATCCGCACATACGCACATCCGCACATACGCACATCCGCACACACGCACGTACAAACGTCACAAGAAAACCTGTTGTAATTAACTCGGGGATCGTCAAAATGGATATTTCGGGTGTCTATACGTTCTTAGGAACTTATCCACGTGTGGTCGGGTTAAAAAAAAATACATTCATTCGGGGATGAGCAAAATGGAAATGAAGGCTGATTTTTGAGTGAAAACTTTTTCGCGAATACAATACTTCCTTTTTTGTAAAAGGAAGTAAAAAGAAGAAGAAAAGCTACGAACCGTATAAAACCATCCCGAAAAAGCTCCCCTTTATTAAGTATACGAAGTTTCGCAAAATTCTTATATCCGAATGTAACTTTGCTTTTAATAAAAAGGAGCTTAACACACTTTTAATATAGTTCAGCAAAGTGAGAAGGAAAGGAAAAAAATCTTCGAAAATATATGTGTTAAATAGATTGCTAAAAGAATATAAAAACTTCTTTTCGTAATCCAATTAGCCAGGGCATGTTAATTTGCTTATGCGGCTAATTTGATTCAGAAATGGGGACTGCAGTATGTAATCACAATTAGTGCTTTTAAGAATCAAATAAGATAAGTGCCTCTAATTAGGAGAAATAATTAAGTTCTATTTGGATAATTAATGTTCCAACTTTTCACTTTTGCCAAAACCGAAAAATTAAAAATTGCACATGAGTCAAAAATAAACGATGCTTTATCCGCATCATTCACCTCTCAGACATTTTCAAGTCTAAATCATGTTTTACAGAGACGTATCTCGTTATATTTTAAACATTTTATTATTACTTAAAGGGAATTTGTGGAACGCCAAAAGTTTAAAGTTTCACAAATTATATTTTTTTAGATTTCTGAAAATGCACGCAGCGCATTATAATTATTTTTGATAAAATGAAACACTCAAATACTGATGTGTGTATCACATGACTTCCTTTTAGTCCAATTGACTGTCAGTTTCTCATTATTGGCAGTTTTAATGTGATTCAATAGTTTACTCTATAAATATCTCCAACAGCGGCCAAATTGAAACCAGATTAAAAAAAAAAAAATGAAATGACAAAACTGGGCGACCAAAAGACTGGCGATATATCGCCAAGTGTCCGCAAAATTATAACACCACTTGAGTTAACATCGAAATTAACAATGATTTCCCCCCAAAAAGGGGCAAAAGATCCCCTTTAGAGCATCCAAATGCAACCAAAAACGGAGGTGCACAACTAGACCCCACTAAGATACTACGTACCAAATTTCAACTTTCTACTACTTCCGTTCTAGAGTTATGCGATATACATACGCACGTACGCACATACATACGTACATACAGACGTCACGTGAAAACTCGTTGTTTTTTTTCTCGGAAATCGTCAAAATGGATATTTCGCGTGGTTATACGTTCTTAGGCACTTTTCCACGTGTGGTCGAGTCGAAAAAAAAAACTTAACATTCATTCGGGGGTGAGCAAAATGGAAATTAAAGTCGATTTTTGATTGAATTTTTTTTCGCCAATACAATACATTCTTTTTTGTAAAAGGAAGTAAAAAATAATTCGAAATAAAAATAAAAAAATCCAAGTTGAAAGACCTCAGGGCTCGAAAAAATGTGTGCAAAAGTTCAAGCCTGTAGGTGCTATGAGGTCTCCTAAACGCAGACCCGCCTCAGATAAAATTTCAAAATTTCTTTGGCGATACTTTTCACTTCCTTTTACAAAAATGAAAGAATTGTAATCGCGAAAAAATTTTCACTCAATAAATCGACCTTAATTTCCATTTTGCACATCCGCGAATAAATGTTGAGTTTTTTTTGTTTTTTTTTTTTCGGGAGTTACGTCAATCGGGACGGACTCCGACGACGGTAGTGAAGTCAGTTCATCACTAAAATTCATTAACCTTCCTAATACTATCCGGGAATCTTTTTGACGAATTCAGTACTATCTCAGGCTAAAAGCCAATCGTGTCGCTGGACCTTCAGAAAAAGATTAGATAAGTTGAATGGAAAGCTTGACACCTCTCTGCTTTACCAAGAAAGCTCCAACATTAACGCTGCAAGCATGGCGAAAGGTAAGACAAACTTACAAACAAATACCAGAAGTCTAACTCGCAAGAGATTCCTGCAACGCTGCGGAATCTAGAGGTTCGTTCATTCTCTCTGAGAGCTTTTGCAATGTAGACGTAACGTAATTGACTTCAAGCCGATTCAATTAATAAATACGCTCAGTTAATCTTCAAACTGGGAGCTACAAATATTTTTCGTAACAGTGTGAATTTTGCATTCATGACGTTTGTAGCAATTCAGAAAACTTTTTGACGCAGATACTTGATTTAAAAATAAAATTGTTGAGGACCTGTGAAATCCCAGCATGCTCCTCGGAAATAATCAGTGACATTTCGGATTTGTTTACAGTGCATGTAAAAAAGCGTGGAACATTAGTAAATAATTTTATTTCTGAGAATTGTGCCAAACACATTAGGTTTTTGACTATGTAAAAAAAAAAAAAAAAAAAAAATCAGGGTCGTTTTTGGTGGTTCACGTGCTCTTCGTAGAAAATATCTTCGGTAAAATATACTCGTTGATCGTTTTCAAGATGTACTGCAAGATGATGTTCAGAAGGGAGTCTTTCGTATAGGGGGAAGCCAAATAGCTTCGTTGCTGTTTTAATGTCCACTCATCGCGTTTTTTCGGCAATTTTGTCCATATCTCTTACTTCAAATGCGACTAATAAAGACCTTTAACAATGAATTTGACAACGTATTTAATGGATTTCACGGAACTGCAAAACTCGACACTTATATGAGCCTCATACGTTTTTAAAAACAGTGGTGACTATGGAACTACCCGCTGCTTATCAATTTCAACTTGATTTGTAGAATTTGACATTTACATTGATAAGTGTGGCCTCTATACTCTTCCTTTCTACGGCGATATTTTTGATAACCATCAATATCCGTAATATAGTATCATTTGTAAATTTTTATTAACTTCAGAATAAAATTTTTGAGGATGAATAAACTTACAGCGCCATCTAGTAAGAATTTACAGAACCAAACAATCAACACACATTATTGATGTATAATAAACATTTTAGTTGCAATAAAAAATTATGAAAACCATCCTCTCTTTTAAGTTGCAGCAAATTACAGATACGTATGAAATTTGATAAAAATCGGTTCAGTAGTTTCGGAGTTTACCCCGAACAAACATCGTGACGCGAGATTTTTATATATATACATAGATAAACACGTTATAATATTCGCTGGTTCCTATCTCCTAACACAATTGATGATCAGTTGAGTAAAATGTCCTTTAAGGCAAATCAAGAAGATAACTTAATTCACAAATTCAACAATAATGTATTGCGAAATGTTTACTGAAATGAACCTCCTTTTCATACCTTAATTGTTTTTAATTTATATTATTTAAATCTTCTTCACTTATAGAATCAAAAGTTCAAACATCCATCAGGCAACACATCTATAGCTTGGGCAGCAGTCTTCTGCAACGAGACTTTTGTACAACTACTAATTTTGCCATTTGACAATTTTGGAACCAAAATGCCGGATAAGTCAGCTCCCCTTATATTAGCCCAGTCAATGAAGGTAAAAAAATAGGCTTTGTCGCAACTAATTTAGGGAACGCTGAATTTTGCAGGATGTTAGTAAATAAAGTATACACTAAAAAAATACAAAGTCCTGACCCCCACCCCTCTTGCTTTCCCCCCACCCCCTCAGAAACATTGCAAGAGCAGTACTATGATTATACGCTATTCGTGTCGCAACTAATTAGGGGAAAGCTGAATTTTAGCAGGATGTTAGTACATAAAGTATACACTAAAAAACCACAAAATTCCGACCCCCACCCCTCTTGCTTTCCCCCTACCCCTTCCAAAACATTGCAAGAGCTGTACTATGATTATACGCTTTTCGAGTCGCAACTAATTTGGGGAAAGCTGAATTTTGGCAGGGTGTTAATACATAAAGTATAAACTAAAAAAACACAAAGTCCCGACCCCTACCCCTCTTGCTACAATCATAGTACTGTTCTTGCAGTACTTCGGAGGGGGTAAGGGGGGAGTGGCGGGGGTCGGGACTTTGTACTTTTTTAAAGAATCTATTATGTACTAACATTCTGCCGAAACTCAGCTTTCTCTTAAGTATTTGCAACACGAAAAGCGTATGATCATAGTACTGCTCTGGCAATGTTTCGGAGGGGGTGGGGAGGAAAGCAAGAGGGGTGGGGGTCGGGACTTTGTATTTTTTTAGCGTATACTTTATGTACTAACAATTTGCAAAAATTTAGCTTTCTCTAAATTAGTTGCGACACGAAACCTTTATTTACTGGGCTATATAGTGGCTTTACTTTTACTGGGATAGTGAACATAATGGTTGGGCCCTAGTCAGCTGAGAAACGCTGGCTTGGCAAGGGTAGTCAATATTTCAGTTTAATAAAGCTGAGGGTAAGGTTCGACTGTGGCGCAGCGGCCATGGTGCCATGAATCCAAGTTGTTAACACGGCAATGTGAACATTGATGTTAGCTCCGTAACGATGCGGACTGCTTTTACATGAACCAATGAATGAATGCTAAGGGCTATTTCATCTGCTTAAACACCACATGCACCCTTTTATGAACAGCATCTACTCAAACAAAGATGTATTTTTTTCTGGATCGCAATGCGCAGTGTCACTCTGTGACAACTGTTAGCTTATTGACTTGAAAAACATTTCAGACAGTTCCAGCAAACTATTTGCTCTACTTGATCACTCGACATGAATTTTATCGATCATTTGTGAGGCATAGTTCAAATGTCAGTTTGTGCACGAAATTCGGGAACATTTACGCCTTCGCAATTTTAAACATTTATAGCAACAGAATGGTTCAATATTTCCGTAGGAGTGTTCCAACAACTTGCTGAGCTCTTGCCACGCCACACCAAGTTGTTGCATTTTGTCGGGTAGAAAGAGGTTCAGACATGATATTATGACACATCCCATGACTTTTGTCCCCTCAGTGCATAAGATAAAATAAAGAAATTTACAAGTTCAACTTGATTACTTCAGAAATTTTTTTATCAGATTTTGAATTTAATCTCAACAGGCGAATTAAAAATACAAAAGTTTGTTTCTTCTTCAACACACTATCATGTTATTAGCATTCTTAATTCTACGATGGTGGATTATAAAATCGAAAATGTTTAATACACTAACTAAATTAACCTTAATCTGAACAGCACCTGTTTGATGGTTATTTTGCTTTATGAAATGAAAGACGTATCCATTGTTAATTATATTAATGTATTTAAATATATCGTTCAAACTTATGCATAAATGCATATGCAAACATTAGTTGTTAATATCGAGTACTTAAGTAAGAGCCTAATTGAATAAACCATTTCAAAATCAATTACTGCGGAAACAATAACCGAATGATAAACTAATAGTGCATACATCGTGAAACTATTTATTAAACTAGTTCTTTTCCTTCAATGTTTCCGCCAACGATATCAGGAATTGTTTCCTTATTACTTCAACTTGTTAACAAGTACTTAATGAGGCTTATTAATGTTTATACGGGGATTTCTACCTAGATATATTAAGTGGGAATTAGTGCTGTGAGGAGCTTTGTTTTATTTAATGTTTTAGGTCTGTTTCAAGTGATTGCTCAGCGGATGGTTCCAGTACTCAAGTTCGTTTTGGTCATTATAGTATCCGAGATAACATTCCAAACAGACGAAAAAATGATTTAGATTTCTTAGTATAATTTTTTAACATACCAGGGAGCTCCTCCCCCCTGTTTGCATACGCTCACCAACCACCGAACATAGCTTATTTGATTGCAAGCTTTTTTGGTTCAAAAAAAAATTAAATCTTCAATTGGAAAAAAATCAGATTAAAAACGCGATTGGAAAAAAAAGCGCCACTTTCCCGGGTTTTAAACTAACTTGTACAAGCTTGCAGATCTATAGGTGCTAAGGGAGTTCTGAGCATTGCAAAAGGGCAGTTTTGCAAGTTTGAAATGTCTTTTTTAAATTCGTGGTCTCTACACTGTAAAAAAATTCAGAAACATTACTGACTATTTCCGTGTAACCTTTCGGGATTTCAGTGGTTTTTATCCACTTCCTGGAAATATCAAGTATCACTAACAAAAAGTTTCTTGAATTGCTATAAATTGTACGGCTGCAGACTTCTCTCTGTTGTAAAAAATATTTTTAGCTCCCAGTTTAAAGATTAATTGAGAGTATTTATAAGGTGTATTGGCTTCATTTCGTTTACGGCTCGTCCATGCTGATTAAACTCCCAAGGGAGCGAGTAAGTATGGACTTCGTAACTTTGCAAGAATTGCAAGCAAGTGGGATGCTTGATACTTACTTGCAATTCTAGCTTAGCTTTGGCCATGCTTGCAGTACTGCTTTTGGTACTGTCTTGATAAATCAGGAAGGTGGCGAAATGTAATATTTTTCCTACCAGAGATACAACGGTTTTAATCGGGAAGATTTCTGGAATTTTCAGGAAGGTTACTGAATTTTAGGGGAAAACTTTCCTGGTTTTTGCGAGATATGTTACTGGCAGAAAGTGGGCACATCAGCTGCCTATTATTTTCCAGGAACGTTTCTGAATCGTTTTTACAGTGTAGTAATATATTTTGCTTTTTCGCTAAGAGCTTGAATTGAGTTCAGCCTAGGATTTTCCGTTAAAATGGAAGCGTTTTTTCTTACTGGTGAAATACTGACTGGTGCACCAGTTCTTAAAACAAAATTCTTCAAAGTGTCTCAAACTAGGGTACGGTTGCAAATATTGGCACTTGATTGCACTTATGTTCCACAACTGCAAGGAATCCACTTTTTAGCACACTTTCCCGTACAGAAAATACTATGCAGGAAACAAGCTCTAATTATAAAATTCTCTATACTTATTTGAATTAATTACACATTTATATTTTAGAAGCAGCAAAAAAACTACGCATAGTGTTATTTTATAATAAACTAATAATTACAATATTCTTTAGTACCGAATAAAATTTAATGTAATTTAATCGTCTTTAAGCTCTTGAAATATTTTGAGTACATTAGTCATTGTCATCAAGTGATAGTGATTAGTAGATTTGCATTAAATTAGAATATTTCTGGTACTTAGGTAATTTCGTAAATACTCAATTGTTCATTTTTACACTAAGAACAAATTTGAAACAAAATATTGAGCAAGTAAGAAGGAAACTCGAAACTAATTCCATTACGAAATAAAATTTTTGTCAGATTATAGTTCGGGTGTTTTACGGGAAAAAACTTACTTATGGTTTTAAAAAGTAAACATATTTAAGAATTTCTACAAGGTGTGCTGAAATCGACTCACAGCTTTCAAAAATTTATGGCATGAAAACGGTAAATGATAAAAAAAATAGTTCTTGCAGAAAAGTCATGTGGTTGGCCATAAGTTTTGTCCTCCACAGTTCCATATTTTAGTTCGAGAATTTTCCAATAAATGGAACTACAGATCTTAAGACCGTAAATCAAAGAAACATAGAAAATTATTTTATGTCTTTTCGAAAAATGTTTTTAGCACTCTAAAAAAATTCCGAAACGTTACTGATTATTTCCGTGTAACGTTTCGGGATTTCAATGGTTTTCATCCATTTCATGGAAAAATCAAGTAACTTTGTTAAAAAGTTTCCTGAATTGCTACAAGTTTTACGAATGCGGATTTCTCATTGTTGTGAAGAATATTTTTAGCTCCCAGTTTAAAGATTAACTGAGCGTATTTATAAAAAGCATCTGCTTCGGTTACGGCCCGTCCAGACAGATTAAGCTAAAGGGAAGCGAATAAGTCCACGGCCAAGCTCTGCAAGAATTGTAGGAGAGTGAAATTCTTGATACCTTCTTGCAATTCTGTCTTAGCTTTGGCCATGTTTCCAATATTGATTTAGGAACTTTCTTGACAGATCAGGAAGGTGCCGAATTATTATATTATACCTACTATAGTTTACTCTAAAGTTCCACAGACAAGACTGACTTTAAACGGGAAGGTTTCTGAATTTTTTAGGAGGCTTCTAGGATAACTTCAGGATGGTTACTGAATCTTAGAAGATAAATTTCCTGGCTTTTTCAAGATATGTTACTGGCAGAAATTGGGCATATCAGCTGCCTATTATTTTCCAGGAACGTTTCTGAATCGTTTTTACCGCGAGTAAACAAAATTACACAACAACATTTTGGATTTCTGGAGAACATAATTTACAGACATAAATTTTCCGAAATAAATTGTTTTTTTATCATTAACGGTTTCCCTGTTATACATTTTTAAAATCAGTCAGTCTATTTCATGACACCCAAAAAAAGCTCTCTGTGTGTTGGATGGATTCTCACAGTACAAAAATTATTTTGCTAAAAATGCGAGAAAAATGAATAATTTTTGTGCTTAACAGTTTAAAAACATACCGGTAACATATTTTGTTATGTGATGTATTATGAAGAAAACTATTAAAATAACGTAGAAAACTATCAAACTAGAAGATTTTCTTTTTCCCATCTACAACAGACTGATAACAGCAATTCTTTACAACTCTTTCGTTTCTTTAAATGGCATCTCAAAAAGCGACGTGAGTAACCAGAAAAGTAATCATGAGCGGAGCACTTTTGGCACTTAGCTAACTCGGATAATTAGCAATTTAATTTTGTCACTTAAAACAAAATTTTAAAGAGATGAGTATGAAATTTGAAATACATATCATTATGAAATAAATAGCTTGTTTTTCGCTTATTCGGCGAGAAATAACTCGCTCAAGTTGCAATAAGTAAGCACATATAAGAATTAATATTAGTTCACTAAATTTTTAATGTATTATCACAATACAAAAAATATTTTGCAAAAATACTCGCAAAATGAAGCATTTTTTACTTGTCACTTTAAAAGCATACCTGTAACATATCTTTGTCATAAGATGCATTATGAAGAAAAATATTAAAATGCAATTCAAACTAGAAGATTTTCTTTTTCCCATCTACATCAGACTGATAACAGCAATTCTTTACAACTCTTTCGTTTCTTTAAATTGCAACTTAAGAAGCGACGTGAGTTACCAGAAAAGTAATCATGAGCAGAGCATTTTTGCAATTCTCCAAATGTCTTTATTACTTACAGCAGAAACGATAGTTATTCGCTTATCTGCCGTGTCATCAGAATGTTCTCATCTGCTGTTCTTGAGCAAATAAGATTGGACGCTATATCTTTTTTTTTTCCATAAATACTGTTTTCTTTTCGTATTGGATAAAACTTGATAAGTTTTGGAAAACTTGTCAATGTGCTGAAGATTTGTTGACGTGAATCAATGTTTCTCTCGATGTCTTTCGTTACTTAAACTGTAACATCTTTATCAGCTTGTACGTTTTTCTCTAGATAATAGTTTTATTATTTGGAGCATTTAGCAATGTTTAATAGTCTAAAGTATTCAGCTGTTTCATTATTTTACATTTATGAAGCCTAAAACAGCATTTGGATGGCTGCATATATTTTGGGTCCGTAAACTAAAATTTGAAACTCAATCAATGTTAATGTGTTATACATCATTTTAGAGGTAATATCATTAATTTTCGAATCTAGTAAAACATTTTTCAAGATGGATGCCCTGCGTAGAATAATTATTGCTTTAAGATTTTCAAGAACACCATGTAAATTTTAACTAAGAAGCATTCAAGAAACGCGACCTGTAATTTCTTAAGCATATATTTGATGCAAATATTTTTTTTTTCAGTTATTGCTTATATTTTGAGATTTCAGTTTCTTTAATTTCTTTCATTGAATTTTTATTTATTTATTTATTTATGTTGTTGAGCCTAATTTAAATTCTGTGTTAAACGGCCTGTTACGTTCGTCACGAAACGTCGTATTTTCTCTTCCGCACTATTTATAGGACCATAAAAAGAAATTTTTTGCAAAAAAAAAGGTAAAAATGTTTTTATGTCCTATGTAAACATTAGAACATGAAATTCGTATAGTTTTCAGAAACAAATACATTTGTAAAGTAAGAAAAAAAAAGCAGAATTAGTTGCACAAAATTGCAGATTACTGCATACACGTGCACATTGTAAGCACTAATCTCCAATTTTGTGCAACTTATTTTACTTTTTAAGCACAAAGGTATCTATCTAACTGTTACTTCATCTGTGTTATAACGAAATTTTAGTTGTCTAACGTACAAATGACAAATAAAAATTAGGAACGCTTTTCATAAAACTTACCCAAGAGTAGACGTGTTCAGTGGCCACAAGTTGAAAAAAGAAAGGGGGTGTAAGAAATTAATGGCCCTTTAATTATTTCAAACGTATCCCAAACAGAGGGGCAGATTATGGGGTTCAGTTTCTTTGTTTAGGAGAGAGTCACTATTGGGTGCAAGTATTGACAGTATGAACCTAATCCTGAGTCTAGTATTCACTTCATGATGGGGACTTGTCATTTGAAGAACTCATGTATGAAGTTAAACATGTAACTCACAGAAATCAGATCTCAATACGCACTGTAAAAACGGTTCAGAAACGTTCCTGGAAAATAATGGGCAGCTGATATGCCCAATTTCTTCCAGTAACATACCTTGCAAAAACCAGGAACATTTTCCGGTAATATTCAGTAACCACCCTGAAATTATTCCAGAAGATTTTGAAAAATTCCGAAATCTTCCCGTTTGAAGCCAGCAGTGTCTCTGGAACTTTAGAGTAAACTAAGAGTATAAATAAATAACTTAGCACCTTCCTGATTTATTAAGAAAGTTCAATAAGCAGTATAACAAAGACGCCCAAAGCTAAGCCTGAATTACAAATAAGTAACGAGAAGTTTACTCGGCTACAATTACTTGCAAAGCAACTTAGTCCATACTTATTCGCGTCCTTTGGGAGCTTAATCAGCATTGAAAATGCTGTTCTCGAAATGAAGCCGTTACACTTCGTGAATACGCTCAGTAAATCTTTAAACTGGGAGCTAAAATATTTTTCACAGCAGTGAGAAGTCTACATTCCTTCAACTTGTAGCAATTCAGGAAACTTTTTGACAATGATGCTTGATTTTTCCAGGATTGAAATCCTGAAACGTTACACGAAAATACTCAGTAACCTTTCCGAATATTTTTACAGTATAGTTGAGTAATAATGGTTTGTTTTAGAATGCTCAATACGAAATCGATATAATCCGCCGGCATCTCTTCCAGAACTTTCACAATAACTCTATAAAAAACGGCACAATATTTCTCTGAACACTATTTTGCATTATTATGAATCCATTTTTAGGTTATTTTAAAATGTATTACATGCCAAAGGCGATCCTAAACCATACTAATAAATAACTCTTCATAAATCTGGGGTTCTTCATTATTTCAATAATTACCAGTACTTTTTTTGAATCTTTTTATTTGCAATGGCGGGTACAAAAAACAATACTGATATCAAAAGCAATTTATCAAAGAACAAAGAAACAACAAGGAATAACAAAAGAATTGCCATAAAAAAGTCTATGGACCCATTTGGTCTCTTACTTTCCAGTATCGTTCTCATAAACTTCTGGAGTACAGCTTAGGGTAACGTTTCAGATGAGGGGTGCAATCTAGATCCACCTCCTCGTGGTGCACCCTGGAAACGCTTTGCAGTGATGAACAGTTTTCAGGTATGCGGTATAAGCACCACTTGTACATTACGTAAGGAAATGTGTTTATTTATCCCAAAAGTAATACAAAAATTTGGCGCAATTTCAGTAATTGATGAACTTCTGAAGAATACAAGCATTTCTCTACTTTAAAGATATTTTGTTATGAATTTTAATGCCTAAATAAACTAATTGTTACTTATTTTTCTGCTATGAATTACTAATATTTTTTAATATTATGGACATAACTTGTCTGACAAACATACTCCAAAACAATTTTTGCAAACGAAACTGCAGAATTACATTCAAGTAATCACGACAGAAAAATATTTTTCGGAGTGCTCTTGAGTAAAATAAAAAGGAATTTTCTAATCCCTGCTTGCTCCCATAGTATCAATTTAAACAACACAAAGCCTTACAAGGGCGTGTTTTTAAGCGATATCGTAATTCCCCGGATTATGAATCGGCTGTGCTTAAATCCTTTTTGTAAGCTCTTAAGACAATAACTTTTTTAAAGCAAAATCGACTCTATTGAGTTTTCTGCGGATGAAGTTTTCCTTTGTTACGTAGAGGTTAATATTTTCTTTAAACTTTGAGAATAAAAATAAAAACTGCGAAGGAAGTCTCTCATATTTAAAGTTTTACTGTTTTTATTTTCTTGTAATACATTTTGCGCCACTTAAGTTGTGTAAAATGCTTATTTAGCTGAAAAAAAATGAAATAAATTTATAGCAAATTACTTTGAAATGTACGGAAATTTATATATTTTTTTTACTGATATTATAATAAAAAGATTAAGTCAATGTAAGCAAACCTAAAGACGTGAAAAGTAAAATGATTTGTGTCTTACGCCGATTAGCCACGTTATTTATAACTAAGTATAGATTTTTTTTACTGATTTCTGTTGTTTGCTAAAATCATTTAGATAATCCGATAGGGAAAACTAGAACGAACTTAAAATGCTTAGTAAGTATACTCAAGTTACATTTATTGATTTGCTAGAACAGTGGTGCTCAGTGTACGGCCCGCTAATAGAAACTAATCCATGCGAACCGTTATTGTATTAAATATACAATAGGAAACTTTTTTCTCTTTGTAGTAGTTTATTACTTGACAGTAAGAATGATTGCTGCAATATTGGAGGCAAAAGGTCATAAATTGTTCTCTAAAAGACTGATGGAAACTTCGTATTGATAAAATAAGCATATAGTAATCGATGACTACAATTCATGGTTTGCAATTGAAGGGTCTGTAGCAACTATGTGTTAACTCCATTTTTTGATTGTTGGGAAATCTCCTGGAGTTAACTGCTTGTTGCCTCAAGCGAATGAAGCAGCTAACTCGTTCTAGCAAATAACTTGAGAACTATCAACAGGAAATAACTCCTTGTAAAACCAACACTGTAAAAATATTCCGAAACGTTACTGATTATTTTAGTGTAACGTTTCGGGATTGCAATGACTTTTATCCACTTCCTGAGAAAATCAAGTATCATTGCCAAAAAGTTTCCTGAATTGCTTCAAGTTGCACGAATGCAGACTCATCACTGTTCTGAAAAATACTTTTAGCTCCCAGTTTAAAGATTAACTGTGCGTATATATTAAGTGTATCAGTTTCAGTGCGACTACGGCCCATCCAGACTTATTACCCAGAGATTTATTCGTTCCTAGAGGGAGCGAATAAATCTCTGGGTTCCTCAGATTTGCTAGCAGGAGAGGTGCTTGCAGGTCGATCTTAGCGTTGGTCCTAGTTGCAATAATGCCTCTGAAGTTTTCTTGGCAAATCAAGAAGGTGCCTGTATGAAACCTACGTACACTGTAAAAAGATTCAGAAACGTTCCTGGAAAATAATGGGCAGCTGATGTGCCCAATTTCTGCCAGTAACATATCTTGCAAAGCCCAGGAACGTTTTCCGCTAAAATTCAGTAACATTCCTGATATTATCCTGAACAATTCAGAAATCGTCCCGTTAATAGCCAGACGCGTCTTTGGAAAATTAGAGTAAACTTTAAAATGTATAATTTAATAGCTTGACATCTTCCCGATTTATACAAGAAGTTCCAAGAGCATTACTGCAAACATGGCCTTAGCTAAGCCAGAATTGCAAATAAGTAACGGTAATTTTACTTACCTGCAAAGCTACGTAGTCCATAATTATTTGCTCCCTTTGTGAACTTATTTAACACGGACGCGTGTTAATTGAATTGAAGACGACTCACTTTATATATACGCTCAGTTAATATTTAAACTGGGAGCTAAAAATATTTTTCACAACAGTGAGAAGTCTGCATTCGTGCAACTTTAACAATTACAACTATTTGCTAACAAATAAGGAAACGTTTTGACAATGATACTTGATTTTTCCAGGAAGTGTATAAAAACCATTAAAATCCCGAAACGGTACACGGAAATACTCAGTAATGTTCGGATTTTTTTTTACAGTGTAAGTTTTATCGCGACTGTATTTGACCGGGGAGATAACTGAATTCTTCAGAAAGATTCCAGGATAATTTCAGGAAGATTACTGATATTTAGTAGAAAACATTCCGTATTTTTTTTCTTCAAGATATGTTACTGGCATAGATTGGGCACATCAGCTGCCCATTATTTTCCATTAACGTTTCGGAATCGTTTTAACAGTGAAACGACCAAAAAATAGAGTAACTCAATTAGTTGTAAGGAGTAACCTATTTGTTGCTGCAAACCCTTCAATTTCTTTTCGGTGCTTTCCTATGTTATTTAGAGAAAGAATAAAACATTATAAAATTATGTGTGCGTTCCGGCCCGCGAGGTTCACCTTAATATGAAATGCTGACCTCAGGTAAAAAAAAATGTGGATCACCACTTTGCTAGACCATCAAAACACGAAAGAAAGAAGCCTGAATTTTAAAACTTTTATTTACTATATAAAAATATTTTTGTTGAAACAATTTGCTATCGAAACTAATACAGACTATATTATCCTTCTCCCTCAGAAGACAGATTTCTTTCAAAAGCTTCAAGTAAGGATTTAAATACACAAGGGGGTCTAGAGATTGAGGAACTACGTTATCATATGAAGTCAGCTGTTCTTAGGCGGATACTCTTGATAAATTATGATGCGCATGAGTACAAAGGATTTTGTTTCTAACACAATACTTTTTAATATTGAATTTCTTTTCCTATTTAAAAATAAAATATTAAAGTTTAATTTATAAGCTTTGAATTTCGGTTTTGTGTTAGCCTATTTGAAATTTTTTTACAAAATAATAGATGTAGAATTGTATGAGTTAAACTCATATTTTGAACTTTATAAAAAAAAAGCAACTGTACTCCTTTTATCATACAAGTAAAGACTCATTAAAAATAAGAACTAACAACGTATAAGTGCACAAAAATTGCAGATTACGGCAAACACGTGCTTCAGAGTTACAAGGAACCCCTTTTTCAATGCAAAAAGGTTAGCTTATGAAGAAAAAGACATCCGACTATTTTTGTGTTTTAGCAAAACAGTATTATTCAATTTCTAGAACAATGTATTTTTGTCCGATGTTTTTTTTTCTCATGAAAGAAAGACATACACATAATACACAAAATATTATGCTAATAACTTAGTAACTGTGAAATCAATGATTCAAATTATCTTCTAAAGGTTTCTGTGAAAATTGAAGGTTTTTTTTCCTACATATTATATAAAACAAGTGCATAATTTGTTTATCATTTGATCCAATTTAACTACAGACCGAAAAGGTTAGCATAAATGATAATCTTAAGTCGTATTGTTTAAAGACATATTAGCTCAAACGAAGTGCAGTTGTTTTGATGCTTTGAGGACACTCTTTTGCAACTTGTCAAGACTAAAGCTTCTTTAAATAATGCGAAACGACCTTTAATCTGCACGAAAAATTCAAATTTACATCGCCAAATTTAAATCATAAATTCCAAAATCTTTAATAATTTAAATTTAAAAACAGAAAAAAAAGAAACAAACTTTGCAATCAAGTGGTAACATTAATTTAAAGGACTAAATTTTTAATGAAACCATAATTTCGTATGTGTGTTATTACAAATAAAATAAAATAATAATTCTAATGAAGATTTGTAACCTTTTTAATGTAACAAATTCAACTTTCCTGAAAAAGTCACTTATTTATTGATTGTGTAGGTATTCTGAAAAAAAAATGATTAGTGTCTGTAATAATACACAAGTACATACATATAAATACATATTAATAAACTTTGAATTAGGTTCACAATTAATTTTAAATCTAATTTTAATCCGTATAATACTTCAAATTTGAATAAATTTTCAATAATGTAAGAGTTCTTTTTGTTCCAGTTTTATACCAATTGATGCAGTAATACTGTTAAAATATTTTCATAAACACTATTGTAACTCTACAAAAAAGTAGAATGACTTGTAAAATTTTGTACGTGATCAAAACATATATTTTGCTCACAAGACAGCTCAAAATGGCTTGACTGGAATACGTGTATCATCTGAAAAATATAAACAGATACGGCAAGCTCTGAAATTTGCATGCAAAAAACATTCCCAGATTTATTTTTGAAAATAAAGAAAGGGTTCAAGCTAAAAATCTCCCAAGACGCCCTAAAATGTGAATCGTAAATCCTTATTTTCCTTTTCGGGTCGATTTTAAAGACAACAATAACTTTATGTTACTCGAATCGGGTTTGTATTGAAGGGCTAAAGATTTTGCTGCGTCGAAAAAGTTTAACAGCTGTCACAACCAAGTGCTAAGTTTTTCATTTATTGCACTGCATCTGAATTTCATTAAGGTCTTATTCTTTAAGTATGCTGAAGTAAAGTGCTTAGTAATAAAAGAAGGAATTACTACATACGGATTTAGTTATACAGATGTCTAGCTCGTAGGTATATGTATTTCGAATTTAATCTTGATAAAACTTTGTTAAGTTTTGTTACAATGCTTTTTACGTTCTTCAAAGATGTATATGGAAGAAAAAATAGGAAATTTGAAAATTTTCGAATTTGACAGACTTAAAAGTTTTAAAACATTCTGAACTCAATTTCATCATTTTCTGGAAGATGTATCTTGTATATGTGTGCGATTATAAATACTTGTACGACGAAAGATATTAATGTATTGGAAAGGGTTCAAAGGCGGGCTACAGGGCTAATAAACGGACTTTCCCACTTAGATTATGATTCCAGGCTTAGAAGGCTAAAAATGTACAGTCTTGAGCAAAGAAGAAACCGAGAGGACATGATTCAGTTGTTTAAATTTATTAAAATGAAAGATGTTACGGGGCTGAAGTTTAGTACTGAAAACAGGACAAGGGGTCATTGTTTTAAGCTATTTTAATCTCAGGCTAATATGGATATTAGGAAAAATCATTATTTTAGCAGGGTAGTGGAACCTTGGAACAGCTTACCGGAAGAGGTGGTAATGAGCAAGGGAGTAGATAGTTTTAAGAAGGCCATTGATCTTCACTGGGGATTGTAAATTGACTAGGACCAGTCTAGCTGGACCCAGAGCCTGTTGCTGGTCGTTACTTTTGTATTTGTATTTGTATTTTGAGGTCCATTTATCTCAAAACACACTACTACATATAATTGAACAAACTTTGTTTTACATATGAGCCCCAATGCATTTTGGTGTTGGTTAGTTTGTGGTTCACATCACTGCAAGGGAAATACTACAATCGAATGTTTTTCTTTTTAAATGTGACTTCTATATCTCAAGATACTTCTTGATATATAGATGTTGAATGCTGTAGATGAAGGGGAGATATAGTTACAACCGTAATGCGGGTCTTAGTTACAACAAATGAAATTCAGCTCCCGTTCCGGAAGAAAAAATAAGTTCATTAAAATTATCTCCCAGATATGAAAACCGATTAGCTGAAAACCGCACATGTATTCCTACCAAAAAGAAACACGGTTTTTATTTAACTATTTAATTCATGAAAAAAAACTCATTTTCACGTGAATTATTCCAAGAAAATAACAACTTTTACGAAATCATTATTGTATTAATTTTATTGAAATGATTTTATAAATTGTCTGCGTCCTCTCCCAGCGTTGCTCGGTCTATCTCAAAAATAAGATCGAGGACACATGATTAACTATCAGGCGTACATATAAGATGAAAATTTTAGGGCAAAACTTCCATTCACAATAGTGACAGCAGTTCCTAAAAACTGGAGGATAATATCCGTCCCCCCCCCTAAGAAAACACCATAAACTTGCGAAAGGAATGTACAAGGTAGTCCAAAAGTAACTTCCTCTATATCTAAAGCCTAAAGCGGTCTATCCGCTGAACCAATAGAACCAAAATTTTTTGACAGTTGATTGAAGTAATGTGTCAGAGATTGTGATGAGTTTAATCAACGCAGTGTTCACAGTTACGATAACTATCAACCAATTTAGAAAAGTTCGACTTACAACACCCGTTTTTCCTTGCATAAATTAATTAGTGCATTGAAAAACCACAGAAGGCGTTGGAATGACACGCGCGTAAATAAATTTGCCTGCTCAAAGCATTTGCAAAGACGAGCATTATTAATTAACTAGTGGTACCCGCACGGCTTTGCCCGCAGTTGAAAATTAAAAGGTCATTTGGTTCGCCTGTATATTTACAAATAATGGATGACGAATTTCTCGCCAATTTGCTAATGTTACGGTTCCACGTTATAATAATTTGGTAATTTACTCGATCACGGTGTTATAATTTGCTCGGTAAAATTTTCTTAAAATTAGAATAGAAAAAGAGCAAAATCGAATTTCCAAAAAATCGCTTCGAGGTGCACACCTCAGTGCTATAAACTAATTATGTGCCAAGTTTCATGAAAATCGGCCAAACGGACTAGGAGTTATGCACGTCACAGAGATCCTGACAGAAAGACAGAGAGAGATCCAGACAGAGAGACTTTCAGCTTTATTATTAGTAAAGATAATAATAAAGATGACAACACAAGAGATGTGTTTTTTTACCCAAGATATGCTTTGTTTATAGAACTGTAAAAAACAATTTTGGAACGTTTCTGTAAAATAATGAGCAGCTATTGTGTCTAAACTTTGCCAGTAACGTATTTGGCAAAAGCAGAAAGGTTTCCAGCTGAATTTTCCTGAAGCTTAAGACTCCAAGTCACGTGATAGATTTTAAAACAAAGCATTGTGGGAGAAATCAGTTTTCTTTCGCTAGTGTCATGCAAAACGTGTCAACCATTCGTCGTTGTTAAGTGACGTGACTTTGCGTCTTTTACCTAAGCTGTAGCTTAGCATATTATTGGATTAGCTCCCCCTATTTACTTTTTCATGCTTTAAGATCTAATGCAGACCTGCGTTTTCCCGCACTTGCAAACCTACAGATGCCGGAGGATGTTTTCCGCACTACGCTGGATTCAACTAAGATACTTAATATGCCACTAATTATATTTTGAAACTGGTGGCTAAAAATATTTTTCACAGCAGTAAGAAGTCTGCATGCATGCAACTTGTAGCAATATAGGAAACCTTTTTACAAAAGTCCTTGAATTTCCCAAGAAACTGATCAAAACCCGTGAACTTCCCCAACGTTGCCTGGAAATAAGTCGAAACGTTCCGGAATTTTCTTACAGTAAGTGGTCTGTAGTTGGTGATTTTACTAACAAGGAGAGGTTACGGTCTCGGAAATTCAGATCGGGATGAGATTTGGCATATTAGTAGTATCCCTTAAGGGTACTCTCAGGGTAAAGTAATAAAGCGCACTAGCCATAAAATTCCGAGAAAACAGCCTTTAAAGATTTACGCGCAACTTATTAACTAGTAGAGATTGTTCGTAAACAAGCGCCCGGTGGTCATGTGGGCAGCGCGCTGGGGTTCCACGCGGTCAATCCGGGTTCAAATCCACTGCTAGTTTTTTCACTTTTGTTCATTTATAAAGTGACTATTACCGCTTTTTGCAGTTTGCAAAACTCTATTTACTATTCTCACAAACAAGTGATTACACATTTTTAGATATTATAAACTTTGACGAAGTAAATGATTTTTGCAATAAAAACATAATCAGTTTCTTTGTGGATGAGTAAGAATGTTGTTTTATTGCATATAAGCAGGTAGTCAAATTTTAAAAAAACCTAACCGTACTTATAGAGCAATGGTTTTGCTCCTTGATTCTGTTATTTGTAAATTTATCGTCTGCTGTATTTTTCATTGAATATTCAACTCTTTATTTTCCATCTATTATTGTTTGCAATGTTCATATTTGTTTTCATCATTAAATTTATTTATCGTCTGTACTGTATATTAGACTGGAACATTCTATACCGTGAAAAAGGATTTCAGTTTTTAAAATATTGTGAATCGAAATGGTCGGTTATTGAAGTAATCCTGAAACAAATAAAATCTGTTGGCAAAATGGATCAACATTCATTGCACAAGGAATTGTTGAAGCAGAGATTAAAAGATGCGGTCGTTTATTACGAGAGCTTGCTTCCTGAAAACCATTTGATTGCAGCAGAATCATCAAGTTCAATTTCTCATGAAGCAGTGTTAATGGGCGAAGAAATTTATGAACGTACTATGGATATGCTGGTTGAAAAAATATTTGTAACTGATGATGAACTTGCTCATGAAAATGAAAACTGTGAGGAGGAACCTTTTGAGCAAGTCGAAATTCAAAGCTCATCAGCTGAATACGAACCAAAAGAGAAAAAAAGAAGAGAGGTAGAGCATCTTCCTTTGGATTACAAAATTAAAGTTGTGAACATAGCAACGGCTCACCCCTCATGGAATCTACAAACCTTACAAAAAAAAGGTTAAAAAAATGAATATTTATCGCAATGGGAGAAAGAAATAAAAAATGGAGGAAATCTATTAGATCAATACGATGTAATCAATTCTTGGACATATGATCGTTTTCTAGAAGCTCGAGAGAATTATCAACAAGTTACTACTCGGAACTTGCAACAGTGGGCTTTAGCAGCAGCACGACAGTTTACAGATTTTGAATTTAAAACATCTGACAGTTGGGTAAAAAAATTTCAAAAGGAAGCATGCCATTCGTCAGCGAAAAGTCACAAAATTTGTTTCAAAAAGAGAAACTGCGACGATCGAAGAAACTTTGGCTTCTGCAGACACTTTTGTAATCCAGACGTTAAAGTTGATACCGAATTTCAAAAACGATTATGTTATCAATGCTGACCAAACTGGTAAGTTATTAAAAACTTATTTTACAATCTTCAGACCAAGGGCGGATCCAGCTTCTGGTTTAGGAGGAGGTCATTTTCGGAAAGGGAGGGGTAAAAGGGTAATTTTTGTGCGAAATGGGAAATTTTTTTTCAAAATATGTCCCAAAAATGCAATTTTATTCTATATTTGGTCATTTAAAAGATGGGTCATGACCCCCCCCCCCCCCCCCACAACCCTCTCTCTGGATCCGCGCCTGATTTTGACAAAATATTTTAATTCCCATTTCCTTTTTCCAGGATGTCAGTATCAGTCGGCGTACAGCAGGACTTTGGCTCGAAAGGGAAGTAAAACTATTTTCGTCAAAAGGCACCACATGAATAGAGTATTGCATTCATATACAGCTCAATATTCTTTTACCCTGTCTGGAAAAGTTCTGCCCTTTGTATTTGTTTTTTTACAAAAAGCAACTGGTATTTTTGGCCCCCGAATTCAAAAAACAATTGATAAATACTAACAAAAATATAAAAATGTCATAATAACATCTTCGAAATCAGGAAAGGTAACGACAAGACTATACATCGAATTTTTAAACCGTTTGCTTGAAGTTTTATGTGGGAAAGGAAGAATTTCTATTGATTATCGACTCTTCGGGAGGACAAACAAAACCTGAACTATACGACCAAATTTTCCAGGATGATGAAAAATCTCCAACTTTTCAGTTAAAGGGATTCCACCAAAATGTACTCCACTTGTTCAACCTTGCGACGTCTATTTTTATAGACAGGTAAAGAATTTAATAAAAAATATACATAATTGCGCGTTTCTCGTTGAAAATAATAGAGAAATAAATGCCCGTGAAGACTGCATAAAAATACAATCAATTGTCCATCAACTGTCATCGCCAATTTTTGATAAAATGATTCGATATACCTGGTATACTTCTAAACATTCTGACAAAAGAGAAATTTTCCTGAATGTAAATGAAGTATGTTTTCCAACGACTCTTTCACAAAAAAGTTGATCCTGTAAGCAATCTTCCTTTATAAATTGTGCGAGATATCAAAACAGTTTTTGTTTTCCATGTTTTTATGATAAATATCATTCTGGTGTATGTATATAAATAACAACTATATTGTTAAAAATCATCTATAAATTAAGCTCCACAGTAATTTTGTAGCCGTTGTAATTCAAATTTTAACTTGTATCGATTTAATTTATCTCCATTTTCTCTATTCAAGTGCTTTACGTGTTTAAAAATTTCGCATTATCTTCAATTCAAATTGTACAAAGCTGTAACAGTTACTTTATAAATGAACAAAAAAAAAAAAAAAAAAAAAAAACACTCGCAGTGGATTTGAACCCGGATCGACAGCATGGAAGCCCAGCGCGCTGCCCACATGACCGCCGGACGCTTGTTTACGGACAATCTCTACTAGTTAATAAGTTGCGCGTAAATCTTTAAAGGCTGTTTTCTCGGAATTTTATGGCTAGTGCGCTTTATTACTTTACCCTGAGAGTACCCTTAAGGGATACTACTAATCTGCCAAATCTCATCCCGATCTGAATTTCCGAGACCGTAACCTCTCCTTGTAAGATATTATGCGAGGACCTCTGACTAACTTTAAATAATTGACAGGATTAGAAGTAGTAGAAGAACCAATAACAGAAATTCACGTACAAAGCACTATTTGTGGAAAATTTTTTTTACAAACAGTGTGTCAAGTAAAGGGTGCTCTGAAAAAGACTGACTGTTTTCAAAAATTTATGTCAGGAAAATGGTGAATGATAAAAAGAAAAATCTTGCAGAAAATTCATGTGGTGGGCCGTAAATTTGTTCCCTCTAATTTCCAAATTTTAGATGAAAATTTTCCCAATAGATGGCGCTGCAGATAGTACGCACGTATATCAAAAAAAATGATAGAAAATTACATCATAATCTTTCGAAATACGTTTTTAACGAACAAAAGGACAACAATCGGAGAAAAAATCGGTGAATTACAATTCTTCTTTTTTGACTTACAGGCTTGCTATGCGAAGCGCCATCTATTGAAACATTTTTGAACTAAAATTTGGAACTCTAAAGGGAAAAAAATATCTCCCACCACATGAATTTTCTGCAAGAATGTGTTTTTTTTTTATGTATAAGTGTTTTCTGTTATACATTTTTTAAAACAGTCAGTCTATTTCAGGACACCCTGTACCTGTTTCATCACTCTGGTATTTAAATACGCTAACGAGAATTTCTTATTTCACGCCTGTCGATGTCGTTCCAACTCCACTTGCGCTTTTTCATTACGGTGATCACATTGCGCAAGAAAAAAATGGGTGTTACCATTCGAAAATTTAAAAATTCGCTCGCTGTAACCGTAACCATGAGCACTGCGTTCTTCAATATCATTACAGTCATGCGCGTATGCCTTCAAATTACCAGATCTAACACTTAGTCTACATTAGTTGTGCGGAATAGGACTTCGTTTATAGGGCAAGTTACTTAAAGATGAATTACAGTACACAGCAATCCTTTTAGACTATTTTACTTCCGTAAATCTAAAAGTTTAAAAAATATATTGTTTTATTTATTTATTATTATTATTTTTTAAATATGATATGGATTCATTGATACAATAGAAGGAAACTAATTAAAATACATCTAAACGAAAGAAAAGGGCAATTTCAATCATATCTTCAGCTTTATAAACGCATTGTTTTCCACATTTGACGTAGCAGTAATGTATTTGTTGATAGCAATTGAATCCACTAACAGTTTCAGCAAAGACTAGTAAACTGGATTCCCGAAGATTCAATTACCAAAAATGAAATTTCAATGTCAAAAGTGCTAAAGTTATTATACTTCAGCGGCAGAGTACCTTTTCAAAAACAGGGAGCTTAATCACTCTCTCTTAATTAGATCGTTTAGTGCCATAACTTATGTACCGAAGCTTAATGGAGCGCAAAATGGGTTGTCAGGACGCTAATTATATGGCGGAGTGTTACATCTCGATTAAAGAGCAGAAGAATCGAATTAAATAAGGCTCAAATGTGTTTTTTAGGCAATCACCTTGCAACAACTTGTTTTTTTTTTTTTTTTCATTGCTTTTATCGAGAACGGATAGCAAGAAATTCGAATGTGTGAACAAGCTCCATAATCTAAATTACATAATTAGTATTTTTCTATTACACATATTTAACGCTAAATTATTCTCAAATCTGTTCTTAGAATTTACGGATGACCGTTGATCCAATTTTATAAATACTTCAGAAAAGGTGAAACGTCGAAACTGAACCAAGGTAAACACGTTATTTATTTATTTTTGCACAACCAGTTGTCAATCTTGTTACTTTAACAAGGGATCTTGTTACTTTACCAAAAAATTTATTAAATGAAGAGGGTCTTTAAAAACTGTAACAATAAAATGTCCCTTCTTCGGTTTCAACTTAATAATGTTTTGGTAGAAAAAACAAGATTAAATATCTAAAATATTTCCCAGTCACTTAAAATCTTATATGTTTGGGTGTGCAACTTAAAAGATTTTAACCTTAACTTCAGCAGCTTAATTTCTGAATGATTTCTTGCAAGAGCCCTCCTGGTAATTGGTGTTTTTGTTGTTGTTGGCATGTCCGTAATAAACTACTACGGAAAGATTGGTGCCATTGTCTCGAAAGGTTGAACTTTTTTATAAACAGATAAGACAACACAAGAAAGATTAACAACACATAGAGAGGAAATAACACCCAGGGCTTCAGCGGGAATCGAACCCGCAACCTCCTGCATATGATGTGAAGCTTCTACCATAGTGCCATGTAGGCCCCAATTGGTGTTTTTCATTTCTTGAAAAGAAATTTGCAGTTGCTGGCCAAATCCAGCTGGGGACAAATCCAAAAAAAACCTTAATTTCTTATGTTAGGTGTGAATAATTTACTAGCAAGGTTTTCTCCAATAATGCCTGCGATAAATTTATATGAAAGTTCATAAGGGAATTACAGTCTTCCCACGGATGACATGGAATTGGCAAACGTTCAGATAAGAGAGTCTATCTGAATGAGGGGGGAAAGCACAAATTGGATGCTCGTGCTCCATTAATTCCAATGTGCTTAATTCAGAAGCTAATATACATCTGCAAAAGCTGGCATCACTGAAATTTAAAAGATGCGTCCTTTTCCGCCAGTAAACCGGATGTTTACCTTTTCATCTCATCGGTGGTCAGACTGTATGTGTCTTTTCAGTGGTTTTTATTTATTTTGCTCCATTTTACTTCCTATTACAAAAAAGGAAGTATTGTATTCGCAAAAACAATTTCACTCAAAAATCGACCTTAATTTCCATTTTGCTCACCCCCGAATGAATGTTGAGTTTTTTTTCTCTACTAGACCACAAGTAGATAAATGCCTAAGAACATATAGACACGCGAAGTATCCATTTTGACCATTCCCGAGTTAATTACAACGAGTGTTCTCGTGATGTATGTATGTATGTAGACTCCTATTGGGATCTAGTTGAGCACCACCTCTTTTGGTTGCATTCGGGTGTTTCTAAAGGGATCTTTTCCCCCTTTTTGGAGGGAAATCATTGTTCATTTCGATGTTAACTCAAGTGGTGTTATAATTTGGCGGACACTTGGCGATATATCGCCAGTCTTTTGGTTGCCAAGTTTTGTCGCAAACTTGGCGACAAATTTGGTTATTTTTTTTAATCTGGTTTCAATTTCGCCGCTGTTGGTGATATTTAGAAAGAAAACTATAGAATCACATTGAAATTGCCAAAAATGGAAAAATGACATTAAACTGGAGTAAAAGGATGTCATGTGATGCACACATCAACTCGTTTTGAAATATATTAAATATTTATTGGAAACATGTTGTAGTAATCCGTTTAAAGTCTTTTAAGTCGTGTTTTATTTGTAAAAATATCTGGTTTACAAATTGACAATGTACTTCGATTAAAATTTACCTGTACGAACTGCGTTTAGCAAAAATTAGTAGTCGGGTCATACATGTGTCCCTAGCGCGACCTTTCTTGCGCTGTTTTGCACGCAAACTCCACGGGTTAAGTGTGCATGACTAAGAAATAAAATTTTTATCGGGCGACTAACCGGTGACTACCGAAATTGTTCAAAGAATAATAATTAGCCTTACTTTCTCTAGAGAGACTATGTAAACACAGAAAATTCAACTGTCCAGTTTTCTTTTACTTAACTGAAATTATATCATGTTATGAGTTATAGTATCGTTTGTAAGTTAAAGCAACTTTTCTTCTAATATGCCGAATTTATTCAAGCAACTGCAGCAGAACACTGTTAAAGCTAAGCCGAATTTACCAAGCTAGTTTACTCGGGTGCAAAGCGAACGTTTGAGAACACCCGATGAGTTGAATCAAATAAAACGTTAACTCAACTCATCGCGATGACAATTGTGGTGGCCCATGTGCCTGATGAGTTGATTGTCGTCTAAAGTATGATGAGTGAGTCCTAGGTACCGCCCGTTCGAATGTTGACAAAATACGAAAATGACTTACATCTAATAAAACAACAGTTACAGACAATTCAGAAGTATGTATACCACTTTTTTTAGCGAATTCCTTTACATTTAATTTGTCGATGGAATAGTAATCAAACTACGGAGTAAACCCAACAGGATCTTTCTGAATATTAGGTTTTCACACATTTACCAGTTTTAGTATAATCCTCATATACATAATAGCGAATGTTCGAGTAACACTCTTGACGTCATCAACAATAAAACTCGCTCCAAGGCATGATAATTTGATAATATTTTTTTGTAATGTTTGACATGCTGGAAGATGCTTTATTTTGACGAGGCACAACTGGACCGAGTATCCTAAATGTATAACTGGTAAGACTGTTATTTCAAGGGAATGATGAAATAAAAAAGAGCTCAATAATGAACGCTATCTACTGGAAATTAGGGTTAATCCACTGGTGTTCGGGTTAAAATTTCAACTATCAAAATATCACTAAACAGGAAATTGCTTCGATCAAATGTAGAAGCAATTTTCACCCGTCATATCTTGATGAGTGATTTTCAAGTTCATGATAACAATGCTAATTATTTGATTGAACAAATTTATACATTTCGTAAGCATTACAAAATTATGCAATTTTCCCTGAAAATGATAATTACAACTCTTTGTAACATCTTTAGTGTTGACGTACATGACCAACAGTTTCGAAAAAGATGACTGATGACGCAATTTTAATAGTACATAAAGGTAATTTTGCATTTATATGATCAAAACTGCTTTCTTGTGAACTCAGTTATTGCGAAAAAAAAAAGCACAACTGGAACACACAAATAAAATGTTTGGAAAATGTATTCAGTTATGAAAATAGAATCGCCATACCATTTTAAAGCTTTGTTGCCGGGCATTTTTAGAAGAAAAACGCTAAACATGACGATTTTTTTATGCGATGGCAAATGGTTATTTTCAACAAGACGCAGCACAGCAAAGCGATGCCCAATTTTATGCTGGTTACGCAGGAAAAATACGCGTTGGAATGGGCGATACAAGACATAAAATTTGGGTCATATAACCGTAGACATTGTTACTTTGATCTATTCTGAAGAAAGCTCCATTTGTAAGAGAATAGGAAAGGATAAATTCTGGTATTGTACAATGTATTCTACTGTAAGAAAACGGAGAATTTTACTTCTTTTGCTGTTTTCGAGGAAAGGTATGCTCTAAGAAATATATTTTGCTGCTTTTGCACTAACATGACTTCTGAAGGAAATCATATAATTTGAAGTCAAAGATATTTAAAAATAAAAACTTTCAAAGTATATATTGTATCAGTAAATATAAATTTTTCTTTCATAAAAGTAAAATCAATTGCATTCATTTACATAATTTTAAATGGAATTCAGTGTTAAAAAAAATTCCGAAACGTTACTGAGTATTTCCGTGTTACGTCTCGAGATTTTAGCGGTTTTCATCCACTTCCTGGAAAAATCAAGTATCATTGTTAAAAGTTTTGCTGAATTGCGACAAGATGCATGAATACAGACATATGACTGTTGTAAAAAATGTTTTTAGCTACCAGTTTAAAGATTAACTGAACCTATTTATAAAGTGAATCGGCTTCAGTTCTTCTACGGCCCGTACATGCTAGGTAAGCTCCCAAAGGGAGCAAATAAGTATGGACTACGTTGCTTTGCAAGAATTGCAGGTGAGTAAAATTGTCATTACTTGCAATTCTGGCGTAGCTTTCGCCATGTTAGCAATAATACTCTTGGATATTCCTTGATAAATCAGGCAGATGCCAAGCTGGTATATTATACCTTTCTAAGGTAACGCTAATTTTCCAGAGACACGATTGGCTTTTAATAGAATGATTTCTGAATTTTACAGGAGACTTCCTTGATAATATCAGAAAGATTACTGAATTGCAGCTGAAAACGTTCCTGGATTTTGCAAGATATGTTACTGCTAGAAACTGGGCACATAACCGGCTATTATTTTCCAGGAACGTTTCTAAATCGTTTTTACAGTGTTTATTTTTTCAATTTTTATGCGCGTTAGAACATCTCTTAAATGGAATTAAATAACTGCACTATGTGCTCTATTTATTTTAAGAGCTGTGTGTCTATGAGTATTTCTAAAAAATGTTAAAAAAATGTTTTTAATTTCTTCATTTATTTTATAATTTTATTAAATGCTTAAATCGTCGCTTCAGAGCAACTGCAAGACATCCTACAACTGCGTTGAGGTGACGATGTAATAAATAGCTGCTTTCAACGGGTCTTTGCATCCATAAGCACGCATAAACGTACATCTTTTGTATTAAGAAAATAGTTCTTATAACCTAGAAGCACGAGTCTGCATTTAAAATTTAAAAGGGTTTTTTTTCTTTTTTTTCCTTTTTCTTTTTTTTTTATTTTAGTACTGTTGCTTTTATTTTTATTTTGTTTAATTTCGAATTCTAGAACTAAAAAAAATGTAAAAAAAAAGCAATAAATGTTTCATTAAAACTGATGGTTTTTTTCCCCTTCGCCATTTTCTTCTTTTTTTTCCCCTCTTTTTTTTTCCTTGAATTTCAAAAACGCTGAAATATGTCTCAAGAATAAGAAGCAGAAATCATGTAAAACTCATTTTTTTATCGACTATACGTTAAAAAATATATATGATGCTAAAAAAATTCATATTTCAAGCAGCATTTTAAAACACGATATGACGTATTACCAAAACAATCATCTACACTAGAGATACAGAGGAACAGCGAACTTACAATAAGCACAAAAGAATGAATAAGTGGAGAGCTGGCAAATGCTTTAGAAAGATTTATACGTAATGTGAAAATATTATGCATAATAATGTGCCGGTACATCTATCATTTTCAAACCGAAATACTTTAAGCTGATAAAATATGATCTTGTTCCTTTCTTCGAGAATACAAAAATAGATACTGCAACACATGGGGTTTTGTTACGATGCCCTTGCGAAGATATCCATAAAAAATGCTAAATAGTGTTGAAAGGCGTAATGATTTAAGTTCTGTCCGTCTCTTGTTATTTTGTCGTTTTTATTTATTTATTTTTTTTTTTTTTTCAGTATTTTGACTTATTTTGTTGTGAAGAGTTTCAAAAGAATTTAACGTTTAAAACCAATTATTTTGCATGCTAAACGATTTTGTTGAGTCTTTCTAGGATTAGAAATAAAACACAATGCCCAGAATTAAAAACTCCCAGCCTTAAACTAATCGAAGCAGTCAGCCGAGTTGTCACATGCACATGAGGAAGGAACATTCTTATAATGTTGAGAGCATGCGTACCAGGCGTAATGTGACGTCAGAGTTCCTTGATGTGGCGTTTTTTTTTTTTGTTTTTGTTTTTGTTTTTTTGTTTTTTTTTAACTGTAAAACGTTTTTGCGAAGATATGAATCAATATTCAAAATGATCGTTCGTTAGAAGTTTCTTTCTTTTACCGATAAATCACTTTTAAAAGCACATTATGTACAGCACATACGAAATAAGCAAGTCTCCTCTTTTCGAATGCACTGTAAAAATGTTATAAAAGAAATAAAATTAAAATAATAAAAAAAACAAAAAGAATCCGAAACTTTACTGGAAAATTACAGGCAACTAATGTTACTAATTTCTTTCAATAGAATATACGGCATAAAAAAAAAGATAAATTTCCTTCTTAAAGTCAGTAAACTTCCTGAGATTTAATCCATAATACTTGCAAAGAATTTAGAAACCTTCCCAATAAAAGCCAGTCATGATCCAGAAATAAGTCAGAAACCTTCTAAGAAAACAAATATATATTTATAATATAGCCCCCCCCCCCCCCGAATTACCAGGAAAACTCCAAAAGCCATTATGACCATAGATAGGCCAGAATCACAAGCAAAAGCCGAATAGCTCTGGTATACTTACAAAGCTCCAATATCCAGTGAGAGCATTTATGCCTTAGTTACGGGCTACGTCAGTCTGACACGGCTCTTACTAACCAAGAAACCACACAAATATTATAATGAACGGTTTTAACATAAATAGTAATTGAAAAAAGCATGATAAAACATGTTTCTGGACGCACAAATTGCTTGACCTCGTGCCCTCGTTTTTGAAATAAGAGGTGTTAAAGTTTGCCGAAATTTCAGGAACAATTGCCAAATTTAGCGAGTTTCAAAGCGTAATAGGAGATATATTTTACACGATTTGTAGATGGATTCAGACAGTGAAATTGAGTGATCAATTTATCGCCAAATATTTACACTCGGCGCTTTTCTTGAAATTTTTTCGAGCTTTGAAACTTGGCCAAATATATTTTGCGTCAAAAATGTGTCTCAAGAAGCTCTTTTGACTGCTAACTAATTAACCGTAGGTGCTCTGAAGACTAGCATAAAACATTCGAAATACCTACAAACCGAGCTTAACGCCCACAAATGTAGAAAAGACGTTTTTCGAAATTAATTAACCGAAAATCCCAATGCTGAGTGTAACACAATCGTACTAAATAAGAACAATATCGCCAAACTTATGCAAAATTCGAAATCTCATTTTTGTCGCTAACTAGACGATATATCGTCAAATTGGTGACAATAACTTAGCGATTAAATGCTTGGCGAATCATCGAAAAACGATCGCCAATTTATGCCATCACTTCAGTCTTCATTGAAATTAACACATATTTGACACAAAAATGGCGTGAAAACCATCTTTTGGAGCATCCAAAGACAACCAATAAGGGAGATGCAGAACTAGAACTCAAAAAGATCCTATAGACGAATTTTAAACTTTTTATAGCATACCATTTTTGAGTCTTGCCAGATAGATGCACGTACACGTGCAAAGAGAAACGAAACGAGAGAATTCGTATCAATCCATTTGAGAATAGCTAAAATGAATATTTCAGATGTCTATATAATGAGGTTGTTTCCTTCAGTCAAAAGTAGTACTTTTTGTCACCGAAATTGATAGAATAAGCAAAAAAAAAAAAAAAAAAAAAAACATGGACTCAGAAAATACTTTCATTTTACAAAGCAGTTTTTTTTTTAAATTAATTTTTTAAATTGTCCGATTCTTCAAACACGGCGTGGTCTTTATGACGTCACAAATGATGCATCCTTTTATCGCATTTCCACGTTATGATAATCAAGAAGCGAATTAAAATTACGTTCTACGCTTGCTATCAACCATATCATTGCCAATATACGTGAGTAAAGATGCGAATTAAATATTTTGGACCGTGAATGGCAACACTGAATGGCACTTCATCATTTGTGATGTCATCGGCAGAAGCGTTAAACGATGAAAGAGCACCGATTTAAGTTTTAATAATTTTTAAAAATATTAAACTTAAAGAAATTATTTAAAAACTGGTCAGATTCTATGTTTTTAAACATACTCTTTCAGAAAAAAACACTTTTAAAATTTTGGAAGCGACCCCATTGTCGGTACATACGCATTTACGGATTAGCTGTGCAGAACTATTCAGCATTCATTCGAATGAGAGTAAAATTTAAATGCAGGCTGAAATTTGACTGATTTTTTTTCTCTATTCCAATATAGTCCGGCCGCAAACAAATGACCCTTGTCAATCCTTTGAGAAAACGAGTCCATTCCTTAAAATAGGTAGCGAAAGAAGAAAGGGCACGTGCCATATTTTGGATTTTATCAACATTTCGGTGATGGTAAAAAAAATACTTCTAGTATATTTTCGTTTACGTGATTATTTAGACCTGAAAGATTTAAGTTGCAGCAATAACTACGTTGAGTTGGCGAAAAAAGTAAAAATTACAAGCCTTGCACTCTTTATTGCAACCCTACTCGAGTCAATTATCAATTGAAATTAGTTATCAGGGACGTTGTTATCTCTGACAAATGGCTACTGAAAGAAGTAAAACCAAGACCCACCCACTTACGTCGGATGTGACCTGTCCAATGAGACAACTGCCTTGACCGCACAAAATTAAAATGTTCTACCTCTTTGGCTATTTTCTTCAAATCCAAGGTGACGTATTCAATCTATAGAACCAATCTCGCATTTGCAAATTCCGTTCCAACTTTCCTCTCCATATCCTCCCATTCACGAAAGTGGACAATTCTAAAACGGAGTGGAGCAAAGGCTCAGCCTTTCGCTGTCGGACTGTATTCCTTTTACTCTGCAAAAACAAATAAAAAAGAAAGGAAGGAGAAACACACCACTATAGTGCAGCTTTGGTTAGTTGAGCTGTGACCTTGACTATGTTTACTTGTTTTAGGGGAGTTTAGTGAAAAATAGACGTGTTATTGGTTCGGATTTTAGTTGGAATATTTTTGAAAAACTACTAAGAAAGTTTCTCAACTCAACTTAGCGCCAATTACCCCTCCCTTTTTACCGAAACAGAAGTAAACACTGTGAGAGACGGAGCTCAACTTCTCAAAGCCTCACAATATTTGCTTCAGCACAACTTTTTTTTTTAAATATTGCTTTCAAATGAATCTCTTAACTTTTACTGTTAAAGAACTACTAAGATTATTTTATTTTCTTGAAAGGAAAAACGATAGTAAAATACAACTGACATTTCACAAAACCTAAACGAAGAGGGAAAAAAAATACTATTACTGTCATATAGTTGAAATACGTTTTGTAGAGATATTTAAAGCTGCAACTTGTAACCCTGTCTCAACCGCTGCAAAATTTCAGCGGATTTAAATTATGAAATAGCACGTCACAAACGTAAAAGAACATCTTTATCATATACAGAATTCTATTCGAAAGGCAGCTAAGAGTTAAAATATGTAACGCATGTTGCTTTTGTATTAAAGTAAAATGAAAGGGAGAAAAAGTTTTCAATCCTAGAAATAAAATTCTTTTTCATTGTTATTTCACGCTTGACTTAAGACTGAACGGTTCCGAGAATAGAATAAAAACTTTGATGAAACTTTCACGGCTGCTCACTATCAGTGAGAATTCTGGAGGATTGTATGAAAATACTTTTTAATGTTTTATGTATCGATTCGGAAAAATTCTCAGGACTTAATTTTGGAAGGTTTCTTGTACGTTTTGTCGATTTTTTTGGAAAATAAATATGTTTACTCAATGCATGAAATTAAATTCTCTAAACTTTGTTATTGAGACATTGATGGAAAGGAATTTTGAACGTAAGTGAGCGAAGTTTCTCAATTAAAGTGAGATTACTTTTTTACTTTCGTTTCAACAAAGATGCATACGAATAAGGTTGCATACGCACTATCTTTTAATACGAATATGTTTTTATTTTACCGCAAAAAAAAAAAAAAAAACATTGTACGTGTTGAAATGTTACAAATGTGAAGTACTAAGTTATAAAACAAGTAGCTTTTTGGTCGCAGTAATTTAATAAAGTATGACGTAAATAGCCCCGAGTTGTGTAGTTCATTTATTAGCTCTTTTAAGGGGGTCCAGGACACAAAAATCGTCAAAATTTGCTTTTTTTTTTTCATTATTTAAAAACCTTTTTCTGTTTTTTTTTTCTGCTTAAATGACGTTTGAAACTTGTTTCTGTCTTAGTTAGAACGAAAAATATAATTATTTTTTGTTTCATGCATTTAATTATTATTACTTTTAACTTTAAAACTTAAAACGCGTTTTCCAGATGATGAAAAGTTTCCCGATTTTTTGCATTGAAACTCTTATAAGTCAAGAGCTGATAAAGATAAAGTAATGAAATTCGGAGCATATCTTTTTCAAGGAGTTTACTTTTATTTTCATTCAACAAATTTGAAAAAATAATCGGTTACCGCAAAAAATATAATTAAAAAAAAGTATTTCCGAATTTTTCGAACTAATATTAACAAACTTTAATTTTTATTCTGCGATTTAAAAAATATTAATATTAAAAAGAAAAGGAAACAAAAAACATGAAACTTAATGCATCCCAAAAATATCGCTAAAAACAAAACAAGTCCAAAATAAATAAATAACATTGAAAATTTGAAAGTAGGGTTTTAAGGTGAGGAAAATATGTTTGCCCGTCTAAAAGAATGGCTGCTGGGAATAGGGTATGCTCTTTTACCGAACTCGTATTTCATTGCTTCATGTCAATTCTTCCCACGTGTGCCCGTAAACGCGCAACAGTCAATGTCTTATGTTATTTCTCACAGCTACACCGCTAAATCAACTCAGAGTTACTTTGTTGTGTGAAAAAAAAATGAACTGTGTAAAAATGCCTGGGATGCCAACGCTTAAAGCGGAATGGCGGACTCATCTGATTCTGAAGAGGTACTGTTTTCTGCTTACCAAAAAATTTAAAGGAAATTGATTTTGGTTGAACAAGGTTCTGGTAAAGAAAGTTTCGGATTATCGATACCCTACTGAGAAAACACAAATGCGTTGGAGAAATTTGCATGTCCTCTCAAACACATAAAATTTATCCCTTTTTTTAGTCATAAGGGTCCTATAAAGGCAACAAGATACTTCAAACGGATCTGATACGATCGATAATCATACAAAAAACACAGCATAAAGTCGATAATCCGAGTTAGTTAAACAGCCATTTCGGTCGCGTGGATTTTATTGATTTGTTCATACCTTGAGGCGTGGAGTGAATGCGTTGAATATTGTTGGTTGTGTGAAACAGTTATGATGTAAGTGACTCGAATGTTTTTACGTTGTATTGTAAAATAAGGAATGTTAGATATTAGTTTTTGGGAAAACATTGGTTTCACTCATTGAAATACCAAAGCTGTTGGAACAATATAGCAAAATGCAAATGAATTAGTTTTCTACGGTTAATAGAAAGAAGTAACACCAGCTAGGTTTGTCAAAATTCGCATTCCGAAAGAAAGAGATCAGATTGTAAGTGTGTTTGAGCTGCCTTTCCCTGAAAAACTTTGAATTTGAGGTCCTGAAAGCGCAATTACAGGCCATCTTTGCAAACGTTAGGAAAAGGTTTGGATTTGGAGCCTCTCCTCCGTAGTTTTTTCGGAATTGAAGATCCAATAACGAAATTTTAGAAGAGTTAATGATATGAAGGGATAAAGGTTTGGAGGTACTTCCGCAGAAATGTTTCGAAATTTTAGTCCAAAAAATACAATAATAATCTTTGTTAACAAAAAGAACTGTTCGGAGATCCACACCCGGATTTTTTTCTTTTTTTTTTTAATTTAAGGCCTAAAAGCGAAAATTTATACGATGATTAGTGATATGAAGGCTGAAGGGGGACAGTAGGCCCCCTACTGGAATTGTTCTCAAGATCAAAAACAGAAAAAAAAAATTTCTTGGCTATTTTTTATGAAGTTAGGAGACGGGATGGGGTGCGGGACTCTTCCCCGGAATATTTCCAAAATTAAGTTCTAAAAACGCAATTACAGGACATTTTTCAGGATAAGGGTTGTGTTGTAGAAAATCTCTTAAAAAATTATTCGGAATTGAAGATCCAAAAACGAAATTTTAGACGATTTCAGATAATGTTAGAGGGAGAAAAATTCGGTACTTTCGCGGAAATTTGTAAATATTGAAGTCTTTAAACCAAAATTCAAGATTATCTTAGAGGACGTTGACGATCAGCTACTCTAGTGTGGGTGTGGGGGGAGGGTGCTGCCCCGTAGTTACTCTCCTGGATTCGTCACTGCGCTCAAGTATTGATGCTACTCCAAAATGATGCTATTTTTTTCCTGTGTAATTTTAATTTTTAAAGTATGCAATGGTATATTTTCGAATTTAGGGATAATGTCGAGATCCCTTAAGAAGCCCACAGGTTGGGAAAACCCCTGGGTTAAAATAATATATTTATGGTAAACAATAAATGTAAAATCAAATCTATTTTAACCTTTGCCTATGATTACTTTATCCTCTTTGTTCGTCGTAAAACATTTAATTTATTTATTGTTCCACTTCGATCTTGAGAACTGTTATGATTGGTGAATTTTGAGCGTTGGAGTCGAAAATTCATTTAAAGTTAAAAATTTATGTTTCTCTACCTGCATTTTTATTGTTACTGGTTTGCTCACTACGCAACTACGGGCTTGCAAAGGTGGAATTTTGGATAAGTAGGATATTTTTATTCCGGCGTCACAGTTAAACATTACGGAGTTCTAGCAAGCCTACTATTAAGGAATAGAAAATACCCGTCTTAAAACTCAGGGTGTTTTCTAAACGTTCAAAAAGCTTGAATTACGTCGTAACAATTGTAAACGTAATATTTCAAAATTTGACTAAATTTGCAAAAGCCAATTTCATAATTAAGCAATGAGTTAATTAAGAGACTATTAAACATATTCAAGAAAGCCAATATTACTATACGGAAAAGTAGACTCTTTTTAGCTTAAATTAACCTTAGCATAAAGACCCTTCTCACTTCATGCAAAACATGTTAAACCTCAATTTGCATTTATAATCCATAGTTTTAAAGTTATCTTACCAGTTTTGTTTTCCGATACCAAAGATCAATACAGTAGTGTGAATATTTCAAACTGTTACTATTAATTGACTTCTTAATAGATTAAAAACGCAGGTGCGAACCATTGATTCGCATCTGCAAGTTAAGAATAATTAATTGTAGAAGGTAATGTAATTGTAACAACATTAAATTGCAAAAAAAAATCACAAAAAAAAAAAAAAAACAAATTTATAGTAAAAATAATTCTATTCAAAAAATTAATTTGCTACTGACAAGTCAAGTTTCTGCTAAATTACAAACCGAATTTTCAAACATTCGTTTTATTATAACAGAACACTGATTATCCAATAATCCCTTATCCGGATTATCCGGATCAAAAATGTGACTTTAAAAAGACATTGTATTCATAGGTAACTAATTTATGACAGAAAACTTAGAGTGCGCAGGACATTCGCGATTCGTAGCCTATTTTCCCGTAAAAGAAAAAAAAGAATAAAAAAACTAGTATATTTTGGCCATCACAAAACGTTCTTCTATATCTGTTTTTGGAGATCTGTTCCATCCCCGTGCTTGACGAAGAAGCAATATTTCCGACAAAAACAATATTATACAAGGAAAAACTGGACGATCATATCAATTTTCGGATTATGACAACAGCAAAGCAAAGAACGAAAATTGAAAGTTATTTCTAAAGCCTTGCTTTTATTAATTACAAATATTTTATTTGTTAACAAACACATGATGGCCACAATTAAAATGCTTAAATCATATTGATTATTATATGATTGATACTGAATATTTTGAGCTCAAATTTTAGGTTTCCACATAAAAGCTCTTCTGGATTGTTGTTCTATTAAACTTTAATATGGTTTTAGATCATATTTTTTTCAAACAATATTATCATACTTCATAAAAAATCTAAATTTACATTTTTGCAGCAGTCAATGATGTTTTCATTATTGGATTGATTCATATTTTGATATGTACTGCCCAAAAGCGTAGTGGCAACAGTTGGAAATGACGCAATGGATATAAGGCAGTACGAAAGAGCTAAAGTTACCTTTTTTTACGCATATCATCTCGCCTTGCGTGCGTGGCTGAAACAGCCTCTCGAGTTTCGTTCAAATAGTGAATGTAGAGATGGCCCTTTGGAAGGTTAAGTGCAGATAAATGTTCCTCGCTAAGATGTGAAGTCTCGGCATCACATAAGTGAACCAAGAAACTATCAGAATCTTCTGCCAGACTAAATTCATCGCTGTGTCGGAAGTAGAGGCCCCATGGACCAGACCTGGGAACTAATGAACGCATCGGATGGTTGGAAATTGTAAGTCTTGTGGCCCGTGAAAATAGTAGCAGGAATCGGAGTTCGGAGCTACCGGCAGCGGGCAATTCCTCAAATCATTCAGCCTACGCTAGATCTTTGAAGCAAGGTCGAATTGGTGCCTTTTGTACAGCGTGTGAGATTTTTAGTGTTTGATCCCTCGTCGCAGAATTCAACCCCTGTGAAGTAATGTTTTAATGTATAACAGAAGAACTTTTAATTTGTGCAAATTGTGGTATTATGTTGTCATAGGCTGATGTTATTTTAATGTGTGTGAAATGCAAATTTCATATTAGTTAATTTTAAGCAGAGAGTTATTTGGGCTTGGTGCTTTTGTAAATATATATAGGCGGAAACTCTGGCCGTGTGATAACTAATGTACCTTAACTTTTATTAGGGGTTATTTTTAGAGTTACTATTTGATCAAGGAGTAGTTTTAAATTCTTTTAAAAGGACTATTCTTGCAATTGTATTTGTGTTATAATGCTGCATCTTAACCATGCCACCTAGTAAGAATAAAGCTGTTTCTTTCTTTAAAGAATTGTAATTAATGTGATCTTGGGTATGTGTTTTGGTGTTTCGCGTACTGTAAATTTCGACAGTACAGATATAAAAAAAATCTTTGCAGTACCTAATCTAGTTTATGTCTTTTGTGTAAAAATATCAAAATACGTTTTAACATTACAAGATGGATTTTTCAAAACTGACTTCTGAAGTAACGGCTGGATCTAATTAAACAAAATTTTGCATACAAAATTTTAAAAAAAGGTGCTTATCACAAATATGTGATGAAAAAGCGGAGTTCTCATTGAAATTTTGAAGTTGATGGTCGATTTAATATAAAGACGACCATTAAACAACATCTTATTAACATAATTATGTAGAACCCATTATTCATGAAATAATAACATCTTTCACGTGTCTCTAGTGTTAATAGACTTCGAATACGAACGAGTGTTTCGTTTTTTTTTTCTTTTTTTTCCCTATGACTGTACACCCTCCCCCCTCCTATGCTATTACGCGTATAACTTTGGAACCAAAAGGTGGATGCATCTGCACCCGTTATGGTAACATGGTTGGGTTAAAATAATGTCTTTGTGGCGAACCGTAAATGTAAAAGCAAGAATATTTTAACGTTTGTCTATGTTACTTTATCCTCTTTGGTCGTCTTAGGCACATTTAACTTAATTTTTTTCTACTTCGGTCTTAAGAATTGTTCTGATTGGAGAATTGCATTTTGATCATGCAAACATATACAGTGCTCTGTTCCAACTAAACCGGATGTATTGGTCTTTCCACAAATAAGGCTTTTTTCGACGCACATTTTCCCTCAATCACCTTAAAAATGTCGCATGAAAAAGCTGTCGAATTTTTTCAACGATTTCGTCTGTTTTGCTCGTGGAAAGTCGTTCTGAACGATGACAATGTCCAATTGAAGTTCTGCCTACCTTGAAACAATCGTACCACACAAAAACCTGTGTTCTTCTCAGTGAATGTTTTTCAAAAGCTTCTTGAGGCATTGCAAATGTTTCCGTTGGTGATTACTTAAGTTTAAAGCAAAACTTGATGCAAACCCGTTGCTTGAATCTGTCAGCCATCACAAAAATCGCTACGTAATTAAAACGCACTATAACAAAGCAAAACTTGTAGACATAAACTAACCATTTAGAGCAACGACACTCAGCACAATAACTCAGCTGCTATTGCGGCAGAGGCTACAGTCGCGCCAAAAAAAAAAAAAAAAAAAAAAAAATGGCGAGTTCAGTCCGGGAACTTTCTGATAACACCTCGTACAAAGGCCGTGTGCGCTTTTAAAAATACAATTATTTTCTTTCTCAAAAGAATCGCCTTTCCGAGTCAAAAATGCAGTCACAAAAGAATGAAATTATTCTTAAAAAAAAAAAAAAAACTAAAGGATCTTTAGCTGCGAAACGTTGCAAACTTAATAATTTCCTTGAGTATTTTCTTTAGTTCTCAAAATAACTGGTAAGGCAAACTAGTGCTTGAGCAAGCACACTTGTATCATGGAATGTCGCAGAGAAAGTTTATGTGATTTTGCAAAAATTGCTGTCAACTACATTTCTCGAGGTCGTTACTAAACCTTTGTGTCCCGAAAGGACTTATAAGTTCCTAAATTATTTAAATTCAACACAATAGAAATTTTCCATGAATCCCGACAGGACTTTTAAGCCTCTTGCAATATTTTGTAATAAAAAAAAACTTTGTATTTGAAAATTAATCTTTTTTCTGTGTGTGGGGTTGTATAGTTAAACTGAGCAATAAAATATGTTGTACAAATTAGCTGAAAATATCATAATTTGGGACATAAAAGATTAAGTCTGTAGTTAGCTTTAAGTAAATAACAAGTATATACCTATTGATCAAAAGAAACGTTTTTCAAGATTGTGAAATGAAGGAGCTCAACTGATAAACAAACGCCTTTCTGAATTTTATGAGCATTTACATATATGTGTACAGTGCATATTTGTTTTTTATTACTTTCAAGTATAGTATAGATCGTGTGAGAATAAGAATTATGTATCCATCGTGTGAAAGTATAAATTGATTTTATCAAGTATATTTTATCAATAAAACATCACATTTTTTTATGTTTAATGACAAATAAAATAAACCTACATATGAAGGAAATAATAAAAGAACTGGTAAAATGAGTCAGAAAACATATTGCTGACTAAAACAATTATATTCCATATAAAGAACAAAACAGCTTTCACCTCAGTTTATCTTTGTTGACGTTTTCTAGAGTTCAAATAAGGTAGAAAAATTAATTTCTTTCATAAAAAACAATTCTGGCCAGCCCCACTGAGCTGAAGTTTTTTTAGAATATAAATTGCTTTTTATACTTTGTAATAAATTTTCTCATTCTTTACGATGAAAAGAGTGAATACCCATTAAATATTCATCAAATGCGTGTAGTTAAAGCATTATGCTTTTATTTCTAATAATATATTTTTAAAATTTTAAAGAATTTCAGCTCAGAGAAAATAATTTATTTTTGTCGTTAATAAGCAATAGTGAAAAATAAAATGCGAATAGTGCTCAGATTAACAACAAAAGGGATAATTTAAACCTAATGAAGAGAGAAAAATGCTTGAAGGTAAAAGAAGTAAAATTTATTAGTTAAATTAATAAAGTGTTTTTACTTGAAGATAGCTCTTACACAAAGAATCTTGCCGTTTTCATGGTGTTAATGAAAAAGTAGTTTTAAAAACTAATTAGTAATTTGCGGAACAGTTTGAAACTTTAAACGAAAACACAAAAAAAAAAAAAAAAGTGTAACACGATTAAAACTGCATGGAAAAAATGGAAAATTCGGTGCTCATTTTAATTATATCTGTATCATGTGTGTTTTTATTGCGTTGCATAGTTATACTTCTTGTAGTTTGTAATTAATTACTAATTGAAAAACAAAGCCTATGCTTTCTACATCACATTTAATGTGACAACAATAGCTTGAATAGTTTTTTGAGTGATTTCACGACTTCTTCTGTATAGTGGTAAATGATTAAGCATCAAACCCGCAAAATAAATGATATAAATTATGTCCAAAATCAATCATACAATATTAGTAAGTTATACTACTACTTTTCTTGAGGCAGACTGGCGCGCAGTCTATAAGTCTACTATGGACTTCTGTAGCAGTTTGATACAGTTGGTGCTGTCTGCACACTGTATATCCCTGAATCGACCTATTTAGAGCCTGCTTTTCAAAAACTTGTACTACGAATGACAATATATTGGTCAGTTGATCTTGCATTTTCAGGGATAAAATCTAATACACAACCGTTAGATCAAATATGGTTTATTATGTATGGTCTTTTATGTGTATTATGTATAGAAGTAAATGTGCTGCGTCGGGTCAAATTTACACAGGAAGTGTATGAAAACCTGTGAAACCCTGAAACGTTCCATGGAAATTACCAGTTACGTTTCGGAATTTTTTTGCAGTGAAATGGGCACGGCACAGGGATAAATATATTCAGTAAATTACCAACCAATAGCCAGGGCTAAAGCTGAAATACATCGCCATCACAGTCGTTTCCGACCGAGGACTGCAGTTTCGTGCTTATTAGCACTCACCAGCCCAGCATAAGAAAGGGACTGAGCTGGAGATGGAAAACCTCTTAAGGAAGCCAAGAGTGCCAAACAAACTGGTTGCTAATATACTGGTCTGCGCTAATTCTATATTAGCTACCAATTTGTTTGGCACTCGTGGCTTTCAAGGTTTTCCATCTCCAGCTGAGTCACTCTCCTATGGCGGGCTGATGAGTGCTAATAAGCACGAAGCTGCTGGAAGTGACTGGCGGTGTATTTCATGTACAAGGATAAATATCGAGTTTCTTGCGGGAAAATGCATCTAGATGTTATGTATAAAAAAAAATCCTCAAGCCTGACGTACGTTTTTAGAAATGGGGCGAAGAGTTCTGTGTGGGTCAGAATAAAACAGAGAATTTCGGTAACGCAATCGACCTTCTGATAAAACTAAAATAAACAAAGTTGTTTTCATTCACCATGTTTCTCGAGGTGTTAAGGCATTCAGTCTGTATAATCAGCAATCAACACCTAAGGCATAGTATCCTGCGGTATTCCGACGTTTTCCTTCTGACCGGTGTGTGTGTGGGGGGGGGGTATAACAATAATATTCATTACATGCATAAAACTACTGTATTACTATTGGTTAAATGTAAACCAACAGAGCCCTTGGATAAAATCACGGGCTCTAAGGCAGTGAACTAACCAAAAATCTTTACTGCGTCACTAATGTAATATTTACTAGCGATTCCAACTTTTTTTTTTTTTTTTTTTGGCGATGTTGTTATTGCTCATTGAGGGCTCAGGTATATATTTTTAAATGTACAGTAAAACCTGTAAAGTTGACCACCCTTGTAAGTTGACATCCTGTCTAAATCGATCGCTATTTTCAGGCACAGAATCAGATCTTATATAATTCAACCTCTATAAGTTGACCACCTGCTTAAGTTGACCACTGAAGTTGTGCACCGCAAGTGGTCAACTTACACAGGGCTCACTGTATCCGTCTCTTACACTCATTATTGTAACACATAATATTTCAAAGCAAAGTTAGGTTCAGTAAGTTTACCGTATCATTACATACACTGTTTGGTATTTCGTAAATTCATTAAAATACAAGATATAATTATAATCTTTTAAACTAAACGTCAAGAATTGTTTTTTAGTATTTTCTCAAATCTTATGCTATGTAATTCAATGATAAAATCACGAAGGACTATCAACTTTAGTCCGAAACAGCATTTCTCAAGTAAAGAGATAAACGGCATTAAGAGTCTTACTTTATTTTTTGCGAACACAGTTAAAAGATTAGCTTTCTCTTTAAAGAAAGAAGTATTTTCTTTTTTACTTAAAAAAAAACGGTTTCTTAGAAAGAAAAAAGAAATTTCTTTTCTTTGAAAATGTATTGTTTTGTAACTTGATCTTCACATTTGAGACTTTAAGGATTTAGTACAATGGGAAGGATTTCTTTAGGTAAACAAGCGACAGTCGAAAATGGAAGTTATTTTGAATTGAAGTGCATTCAACGCACAGTCTTTTTCTTTTAAAAAAACCGGCAATAAATCACTTTTCAACTTACAATGTAGCATTCTGTTTCAAAGACTGTATGCTTAGTAGGTTTGTAAGAAATTCGTCAGTTAATGAAATATTTTCAACTATATTTTTTAAATTATTTAAAAAAATTTTACGTCTTAACATTCCGCAAATTTAATTTGTAGTACCAAGTTACACATACTTACAGGTGTAAAATAACATTCTTCAAATAAATTTAATTCTTTAAATAGTCAGGTACATCATTTTAAAATTTGTCCCCAAGTTTTCGTGTCACTCTCCTGTCCTAGGAATGAGTTCATTTATTATAGATTAGGAAAATGAATTTTTAATCTGCTGTACTACAACACTATTTGCCATTTTTCTAATTCCTTTAGTTTTTGTTAATATGATTTGTCTGCTGTTTTTACCAAAATCTTGAAGTTCAAAAATGGGCATGTAACATTTTTGCTATAATTCTCCTGGACAGCATTTTCGTTTTAAATAAAAGAAAAAAAATATCTACTCGTATTGTGCAACTGAATTAAGAGGTTACAATAGAAAAATAACATTCTTAACCTTAATTATGTAACAGGCAAATTACAAGGAAAATGTCATTATCCTGGCGCAAAATGTCATTACCCTGGCGCAAAAAAGTCACTCTCCTAGCATTATTTATAACGCACTGGTAATACATATATAGTAAAATATAATTTATTTCAGAACATTAGTTAGAAAATATGATTAGAATTAAACAAAAAAAAAAAAAAAAAAAAAACTGAGTTTGGCAAACGATAAATAAAAAATGTACCCAGTAAAGAAATTTTATTTATTTATTTTTATTAGTATTATTATTTTTTCCTTGTTCAGACGAATCTTACGAAAAGGGAATAGTTGGTTATACATTTTTTTTTTAATTTTAATATTGCTCGAATAGGTATGTGAAGTTGCTTTAAATTTCTGAATTTCTGACTTAGGAAAAAAAAGCACAACTTTCTGGGACAAAATACTTATCTTAATAAGAGCATTTGAAATAACAAACAATCGAACTTAATGTGAAAATTGTTATTAATTTGCCGGTTTATAATTTTAATATAGCAGTTGATTTTTTTTTTTTTTTTTGTTAAAATAAATCTCTGCTATTCTGAATGTAAGATATTCAGATTGAATAATACAAAAAAAACCTACTGATATAAAGGAACCGGGACTTGAAGAAATGTTCATAATAAGGGAGTGTCCGTTAAGAGAGGTTTTAAATAGATTTTGTTTTGTCATGCAATAACGTACTTTTTTATTTTGGTTACAGTTATTTCTCTCTTACTTTAATTAATTTTTTGATAAACTTTGATGAAACTTACTGCTTGTCACTCTCCTGGTGTGCGAAAATTTGACAACCTTTATTGAGGGGTGAAGTCTAGTTAAAGTGAGTTCCCTCTACTTTTCCCTTAGTAAATTCCTAACAAAGAGTAAGTAGGGGAGACTGGGAAGCTTTGACCCACTCTATCATTTTCATATTTAAACACATTTTAACTGATGAGCTCCGGAAGGCAGCATATTAAGTCCAATCTAAAGCTGTTTGTATTTTATAGCCAACTAGCGGTAACTGTGTGGGTAAATGTGTGTATGAGTGTTTGTGTGCGTGGGGGCGGGGTATGTGTATGTGCGTGCAGGCATATGTGTTTGTGTGCAGGCATGAATCTGTGGGTAGTTGTATGTATATGTTTGTGTGTGTAGGTGTATGTGTGTGTATGTATGCGCGTGTGTGTAGGACATGGATGCAACCTGGAGACGGTTTTCGCTAGAGGAGCAGCATCGTGAGGAACCGGTCGACGATGGTGCTGGCGGGAAAATAAAATGATAGGAACGCCAAAAACAGTCAAGTGAAAGCAATAAGCAATCGTGATTGCTCAAAAAAAATGTCTAAAAATATTTTTAAAAAGCAAGCAGTAAAACGAAGATTACACTTGTGTTCATACAGTGAGAAGAAACATGAAATATCTCATGTCATTAAATAAATTTATGGATTATATTTTGATGTAATTGTTGCTTGTACCATACAACACTGTAAAAAAATTCCGAAACGTTACTGGGTATTTCCGTGTCACGTTTGGGGATTTTAATGGTTTTTATCCACTTCCTGGAAAAATTAAGTATTCTTGAAAAAAAGTTTCCTGAATTGCTACAAGTCGCAAGAATGCAGACTTTTCACTGTTGTGAAAAATATTTTTTAGCTCCCAGTTTAAAGATTAACTGAGCGTATTTATAAAGTGTATCGACCTTACTTCAAGTACGGCCCGTCCATGCTAATTAAGCTTCCAAAGGGAGCAAAAAAGTATGGACCGCATTGCTTTGCAAGATTTGCAGGCAAGTAAAATTCTGGCATCGCTTTGGCCATGTTTGCAATAACACTCTTTAACTTCCCAGATAAAGCAGAATGATGCCAAGATATTATTTCCAGACACGACTGGTTTTAAACGGGAAGATTTCTGAATTTTTCAGGAGGCTTCCAGGATAATATCAGGAAGGTTACTGAATTTTAGCGGAAAAAATTCCTGGAATTTGCAAGATATGTTATTGGCAGATATTGGGCACATCAGCTGCCCATTATTTTCCAGGAACGTTTCTGAATCGTTTTTACAGTGAATAGTAGTAGATCAGATATATGAACATTTCAGTATAGTTTTTATAACTTTTAACCTTTGTTGGTCAAACCTACCTTATGCTGGGTCAAACCTACTTCAAGTGGGCAGGTTTGACCCAGTTTGGACACTCTTGAAAAATCGCTAATAAGAAAACTAATTTTTAATTTATATAAAAAACAACAATGTAAAAAGTTGCTCAGATATATTTCCTCTCGAAAAAAGTCAAGTAAGAACTTTTCTTATGGAAACTTTTTTTTTTCAAAAAATACCTTTGTAAAAAGTGGGTCAAGCCTCCCCAGTTTCCCCTACATTACTTTTCATATTTTTTAAGCATTTTTATTTAAAAAATAATTGTGATTGGAAAATGCCAGAATTTTGGAGACTCACCCATATGCGTCTAGAGCATTAGAGTAAAAATAATTTAACCCGGGAGAACTCGCTGTACTTTTCGTCACACGAACGCTCGCGGGGGGCTCCGTAGGCCCGGAGTGGTTATTTCAGTAAATTAAGTTTGCAAAATAGAAAAAAAAATGTGTTTTCAACACTGAATTATAAATAGATAAACAGCCTCTAAAATATGTTTTAAAAAGTAAGGTTTAAGAAAGTTTCATGATAAATGAATCTAAATCTTCTTCTAAGCATTACTGATGATCGCTTTACTGTTCTGTATCAACTTCTTCATCATCTTCATTAAGGGAGTTCTCATCAGTTGAAACCTCAACCAACAAGGTCTGCAACCTCTTCATTTCATCTTTGTAGCTTAAATAGCGATGCATTTCACAACCTCTTCCTTTACATTCACAATCTGAAATGAAAAGCGTGCTCTCCGGGCCTCTGAGGCCCAAACCGGAATTTTCTGAGGAAAAGTGGGAATTTAGATTCCTGAAAAGCATGTGGTCAGTATGTAAGTCACCTCGAACGCAGCTACTGTGGACCTCATTCATTTCCGTTGAAGGGGTGATTTTTAGCAGCGTAGTTTTGTAATGACCGGGCTTGAGAGGACCGATGCGAGTTCTCCCGGGTTAAGAGTGCGGTTAATTTAATTAATTATTTAAAAAGGGGTCATAGCTTTTATTTGTTTTAAGTACATTTTAACCCACTTAAAATGTCATAATAACACAAATATATTTAATTCTAAAAATCGTATGAATTTCATGTTTTCATAAAACATCATAACCCTTTTTTTTTCGTTAGTAGGTGGGGGGGGGGGGGTGACTCCAGAAAAATATGCCACGGGTGTCACCCGTGCTAGGTAAGCCACTGTCTATAGAAAATTGTTCAAAATTTCTTCTTATACAGGAATAGTTATATTTTTTTCCTATTTCTTTTAAAAATCTCTTTGTGTTTTTATATTTCATGTTACGTAGCATTCGCCCGGTGCATGAAACACCAACACCCACAGTAAACATCGATTCCCTTCATAAATCACGTTTCAATACCTTATTTAAACAGTAATATTTTTTTCGTATAGACAGATATCAATGTAAAAATCATGATCCTCCAATGTCACGAAAGAAATTACGAAAATATCCCAGCGTACAAAAAATAATGCAATCAAAAATGAATTCGTATTGATAAAGAACAACTTAGGAAAGTCGAATGCAGCTGTTAACAGAAAACCGTTTTTCAATCTTTTTTGAGCTTGACACTATAGTGAATGACTGATGGCACCTAAATGGATTACGGTTTTTTTTAAAATAATTCATCAATAGTAAGGCAGTGACTTTTTTCTTAGTTTTACAACATTATATACTTTTATTTTTTCCATTCTTTTTCTGAATGAAATAAATAAATAAATAAATAAAATGGAACAAAATTGACGCAGATGAACCAGTTGTTTTTTCAAGTAACGAGCTACCAATAAGGCTTGAGAAAGATATAAGGAAAAGCTGTTATAGTGTAAAAAGAAAATAGTGTGGTGGCAGGTATTAAAGATTTTATTCGTTCTTAAATTATTTTTACTTAAGTTCATTCTCGTGAATATTTTAAATTTTGAGTACGAAAGGCTCGGAAAAATAAAGGGATAAAAATTGCCGAAATATTTTGCATAAATAAAATCATGCAATGATTTCTAAAAAAATATCCTGTAAGATATCTAAAATATTCAAATATATAAATTATGTTAAGAAATAAAATTTAGAGGACATCAAGTAAAAATACTTCGTACTTTATAGTGAGAAAAAGTACGCTGTTTAAAATACCATATATATATATATATATATATTATTTACGCATAAGAAAGGGAATAAAAGTGGGAGGGAATGATAAATATGGTAAAATTTGATACTATTACAAATACCTAATTGATTTCTGAAATTAATCACACACAAATATTTCTAGACCAGAAGGTAACTTCATTGTTAAAACGATTCAGAAACGTTCCTTTAAAATAACAGGCAGCTGACGTGCCCAACGTCTGCCAGTGATATATCTTGCAAAAACCTGGAACGTTTTCCGCTGAAAATCAGTAACCTTCTTGAAATTATCCTTGAATCTTTCTAACGAATACGGAGATCTCACCGCTTAAACCCAGTCTAGAGCCTTCAAGAGAAATGTAGCAGCTTCAAAACAATTGCTTAAAACCTTCAAAAATTACTAAGAAAGCTCCTGACGCAACAATGCAACCATGGCCAAAGCGCTAATGCAGAACTGCACGTAAGAACCAAGCATCTCCCTTGCCTGCACTTCTTGTCTTGCAAAGCTGCAGCTTTCAAGAGCCTTTACTCGTTCTCATTGGGAACTTAGTCAACCTAGACGAGTCGTACGCGATCTGAAGACCACACACTTAATAATTACATTCTGTTTATCTTTAAACTGGTACCTAAAGATATTTTTCACATCAGTGAGGAGTCTGAATTCTTGCAAGTTAAAGCAATTCAGGAAATTTTTTTGCAAAGATACAGGGCCTGTTCAATAAGTATCGGGACTGGTTCTTTGTATCCTCAACGGAGAGGTAGAGGGCGCTTCTACAGTCAGACGCGTCGATCTCAGTAGAGGGGTCCTCCGTCACTCAGACGCACTCTATTTTAGTCGCCTGCGGACATAAATACAAATACAAATACAAAAGTGACGACCAGCAACAGGCTCTGGGCCCAGCTAGACTGGTCCTAGTCAATTTACAATCCCCAGTGAAGATCAATGGCCCTCTTAAAACTATCTACTCCCTTGCTCATTACCACCTTTTCCGGTAAACTGTTCCAAGGTTCCACTACCCTGCTAAAATAATAATTTTTCCTAACATCCATGTTAGCCTGAGATTTAAATAGCTTAAAACAATGACCCCTTGTCCTGTTTTCAGTGTTAAACTTCAGCCCCGTAACGTCTTTCATTTTAATAAATTTAAACAACTGAATCATGTCCCTCTCGGTCTCTTCTTTGCTCAAGACTGTACATTTTTAGCCTTCTAAGCCTGGAATCATAGTCTAAGTGAGAAAGTTCATTTATTAGCCTTGTAGCTCACCTTTGAACCCTTTCCAATACATGTTGAGACAGAAGGTGGATTCTTGTGACGTGTGATTTTTTAGATCTCATCGCGCTAGCATGGAATGTTGTGAAGTTATGCTTTAAACTCGAGAAATTCGCGTCCAAAACCCTTTGATTCAATAAACAGGCTTATGGGGATGATGCTTTACATCTCACAAGAGTTTTTGAGTGGCACAAAATGTTTAAGGAAGGCTGAGAGCTCGTCAAAGACGGACCCCGCGTCGGAATACCGACGACTGATCGAACCGATGCTCAGGTGGCCAAAGTGAAATAAGTTTCGTACTGACAGGCGTTTAACGACATCCTTATTAGTGAGGAGACCGGCCTTTCAGTCGGAACAGTTCCCACCATTGTAACAAAGGATCTTGGGATGAGGAAAGTGTGCGGGAAGCTAGTGCCGAAAGTTTTGAGCAATAACAAAAGTTGAAGTTGAGTTGAACAAAAACTCTCGCGGGCAGATATTTCGCCTCATCCTCTCTACAACCTAAATCTGGCTCCAACAGACTTTCTCTTGCGTTCGTGAATGAAAATGGAGCTCAAAGGACATCAGTTTGACTCTAGCGAGTCAATTCAAGTGGTGACGACAAAGGTTCTCAACAGTATTCCGGAAGCCGACTTCCAGCGGACTTTAGTCGAGTGGTAAACAATTCGAACTAATGTATTTTGAATTTCATTAAGTAATTGTATTGATACGTGCAATGGATTTGGTTTTTGAAATCAGTCACGATGCTTATTGAACATACCCTGTACTTGATTTTAATGGGAAGTAGGTGAAAGTGTTTCAGCAGGACAATTCACGTTCTCATGTCGCACGTAACGTTCAAGTTTTCTTCGATGCGCGACAGGTTACGTCACTTCCTTAGCCTACCCGTTCTCCGGATATGACGACCGTCAAGCAAGTCTCGGATTGGGTTGGTCGGAGATTCGCCCATGTGTCTCGTCCAGCAGTTGGTACGGAAAAACTTTGGCTTCAGATTAAAGCCATATGAGACACTATTCCCAATCGTGACATTCAGAACCTCTACGATTCGATACCAAACGTGTATACGCTCGCATAGCTGCGGGGGGTAGCTACATTCGATATTAATTCACGCCAGTTATTCTCATTTCAGTTATCTGTAATTTTGATCATTTATTTATAGCACTATGTGTAATATGTGCAATAAATTGTATCCCTTTCCAATGAGTCATTCATGTTGTTGTAATTCTCACAAACATAAGTGTATGTTATCAAATTCACAATGTAAATAAAACAGTTTAAAAATTTTAACTATTGCTTACCAGGAAACACCACATGAAAATATAAAAATGAAAAAACATTTAAATGAATAACAATCGACAGAGCATTTTAAAACATGCCTTTTTGAGAAGCATAAATTATTTGTCCTCGTGTCCACGTTATTGAAATATGAGATCTTAAAGTCTGCCGAAATTTTATAAGTCACCAAATTTAGCGAGTTTCAGTTGAAAATGGAAGACGACGATTTGTAGATGGATGCAGGCAGTGAAATCGCGTGTACAATTTCTCGCCAAATCCTTATATATGGCGCTTTTCTCAAAATTTTGGCGTACTTTAAGCTCTACATCTCGATAACGGGCGGACAAGAACAAATAGTTTCTGTGTCAAAAATGTGTCCTAAGGTGCTCTCTCGATCACAAACAATTTAAACTTTTTTTTTCTTTTTTACACTATTCGAGCGCTTTCCTGGTTAGAACAATTCTCAAATACAAAAAATTAACTGTAATTTATGCAATGATAAGAGTCCAAATCAAAACGTAAAAACGAGCATTAATATTAAAATGCTGTTTCTTATAAAAAAAAAAAATACAAACTAAAATAAGAATGTTTCGCATCATCAGAGTTCTCTATGAACTGTTACCTTTACATGTACAAAACACAAGATCCCAACAAGGCAACAATATGAATGAACGTTTCAATCCCCAAGTCATCCATAACAATGTTGTTTGTAGCGCACACGGGGGAATCGTAATCTCTTTGCAAAAAGTAGAAAACAAGTTTCGTAATCGAGTTACGATTAATAATGAATGTTCAGTGAATATCGTTGAGTCGCAAAGGGATGCTACGAAAATTCCAGTCGCAATAATGCTGCCATAAAAACATCAACTACTGCCTGCGGATGCAGATAAGATTTCATAGCTCTTAATGATTTCAGCCTAATATTCTATGATTTTCATAAGATGTAAAACAATTTTGCATTTCTTCTTAGCATTACCCAGGTAAGAGCAATTAAATTATTTAGTTCAGTTTACATGAGGTAAAAACAAAAGTAAAATTCTTTCGGGACTACCAGTATTTTAATATTTTAATTTGAATTTTAGAAAATATCATTCACTGCATACAAAGCATATTTCCTAAAAAGGGGGTGAGGGGGGTATTGAAGAATTTATTGCTACAAAGAAGTCCTATAGTTTAACCAATGCGTTTTAATGGTATTAGTAGTTGGGCTGCTGTTTATTCCATGTTTTTTTTTAATTTTAAATTCGAAGTAAAGATTTAAAAAAATAAGTTACAATTTTCAGTGTCCCTTCAGGAAAAAAATTGAAAATAATAGTTACAAGCATTAGTTAAGAGGCAAAAATTGACGCCTAGTCGCTTGGCCCAATTTACCCCAAACGTGGGTCAAGTTGACCGACGTCATTTATATAAAATCATAATTTAAATTCTTTGTTTTTCTCATTACGTTACTGTCTCATTACAATAGATTTAACTGCAAAATATAATTTTTATAGCGATGTACGAAACGGGCCAGTTTGACCAATGCAAAATGGGAGCAATTTAGACAGTGAGAAGCAAAGGGTGCAAGTGGAAGTTTTAAAGTATTGATAAAAAAGCGTTTAAAGATCAGATCCTGAGCAGGCTTCCATTGAAATTTGTTTTAAATTATATTGGAGATAAGCATCGTCTTGTTCTTCTAGTATATTCCTTTGGTCCAAAATAAAGGCATGTTCCCCTATCATCAATGCTGGTTATCTGCATTTGTTTTAGTTTTGGCACTTGCATACCTTTGCTCCTCCAGCCGCATTTGGCCGCGTATCCCCCCCCCCCCACAATACCAGAATTTTTTATACAGCATTCCCATACGCGGATAAATAAATGAATCACTAGAAATAATTATATTTCTCTACATTATTTGTCGGATATGGATATTACAATACACGGATGAATGAAAAAGCAACCATTAGTAAGAGATGAATTTTAACCGCCTAAGAGAAAATTCAAATGTTCCTGCTAGTTATTTGTTCGACACTGCTTTTCAAAGATATTTATGTAGAAAGAGGGTGCTGGAACTGGACATGTTTAGCCAAATGTACATCATTATATAGTGTATATTTTGCAAAATATTGCGACTAGACCAACTTGTGCCTATTACCAGCTAGCGTCGGTCTACTCTATCTGTTGCCATTGAAGCGACTGCGTCAGTTCTTCCTTTTTTTACTAATTCAATTGAGCGTATCTCTACTCAGTAAATACTTAATGATCCGAAGAAACAAAATGTCAACGGGTATCAAGTCCGGAGAACGTGGTGTCCAATGGTCTGCGTAAACCATGACCTGTTTTTATCTTGGGAAAAGGTTCGTCGAGATTGCTTTGAGCAAACTGAGCGAAACGGGTGCAACATTTCGGAAAATTAGTGCTGTTAATCCCATCAGTTTTAATATGGATATCAAACTAGATGTTCCTTTCCGTTGTTGTCAAATAATCGGGAAAACAATGGAATCACTGCTAAAGCGAGAACAGTATAGCAATACATTTTTTTTACCGTTATGCTAATATTTGCACCGAACATTTTTCCGGGAAAACTATTTACATGAAAACAACAAGAGACTTTAGAAACACCCTGCATATATAATTATAAGTTTTGTATTTATTTGTTTAGGTATTGATTTTATGCATCAAACATTTACTCTTATGCATTTACTTTGGTCTAGGCATTGATTTTATGCACCAAACAATTGCATTATTTTAATACATTCATTTAAATTGCTCATTTAAAAAGTTTAACAAAACGCTTCACGAAGTACAATACTCAGCACAATCTCCTTAAATGTATCTTGTTTGTAATACCTTATCAATGCTTCGCAGCATGTTTAGAAATACAGTCAGCTCCTGAAAAGTATTAGGCATTTTCTTCTTCCGCCCTAATTAGATAAGCATTAAAACAAAACAGAAAAAAAAAAAAACAAGCTTAAACAATGATGCTCTCCAAATCCCCAGTACCTAATACGAGCCCTTCCAAAAGCACTTCTGAGAATTCTAATCTGTTTGGAGGGAATACTTTGGTCACAGAAATGCCTAATCGAATTACTGCTATCGGAGCGAATAGAATTATCAATGGAGTAACTATGAGGGGTATGATAAGAATTCGGGTCGCGTCCACTGATGCATTTGATATATGATGCAGAAGGTGATATCTAGCCAGCCTGTGCCGTATCTATCTTCTGCAAGTAGAATTTGCCAATCAATATCATGTAAACAATAGAGAGGCTGGCAGTTGCGCATGAACGAATGTTGATCGCCGGGAAGGTCTCTTTTTGTTAGGGTAATTAATTAATTGTTGGGACGATTTTAATTAGATTCCAGAAAACTTCGGCCTAATTTTGCAACAGATGTTACGAAAGAAATTAGACGTTGTTTAATAAAGAACCTGAGCATATTAAATTACAAATTCACTAAATATTATGCATATTGCACGTACTGTAGCTATCTTTTGCACTTCTACTAACATTGTGTTTTATAATAAAATCTCAATAATATTATTTAAAATGTAGATTTTTTTTAATAAATATGTTTCTGCATTCTTCACGAATCGATTACGTCCTCATGTGTTATATTTCTGCATTACTTTTTGTGTTGTTTTTTGCAACAAAATTTAAAGGAAAATATCAATGTATTTCAATTTTAGTACTTTTATAAGTCAATTTGACACACACACACACGTATATATATATATATATATATATATATATATATATATATATATATATATATATATATATATATATATATATATATGGCTAATTATCGGAACTTGTTTTCCTAATTAGTCGAGGCGAAACCCCCTGCTTTTAGTTTTAGGTTTGAGCTCTAGTTTATTGTTTTTAGTTTAGCAAGTGGTGCTTTTGCCCATTGTTACTCTATGTTGCATGTACTGGAGCTTAAACATTCTCTTCTAGTTCATAGTTAAAAATTTTGGTCTTTTGACCATAATTAATGAATCCTCCACGGCTGATGAGCTCTGGATTCACTCTTTATCTATTCCTACTTAATAGCTGTTTGCATTTTTCCTTTTTATCATCACTTATTATTTATAATTTGTTTTATATTTGAAATTCTGATTGCTTAATTTTTATTTACTTGGCTTTTTAGTTTTGCTGCGTTGCGCATCTATGGGCTCTTGGTGTGGTCTTTTCAATATTTTTCACTTTTACTATTATATATATATATATAAATAGTATGAATTCGGCCAAAAATAAAAGTAAAATAACTTGAAAGTGATAGTAAATATCGAAACTGATAGTAAAATATTGGAACACAGAAATTAAGCATAAACCAACACACACTTTTTGAATGTACACTACATTTTATTCATCTCAGATTTATCTACAGTTTGTAATCAATATCTTCTTTACAAAATACATTAACTAAATTAAAACGTATAAAAATAAAATTTTATAAATGAAGTAGATAACATTGACTTCGATCTATTCTTTCTATTATTTGAAAACTGAAAATTATCTAAGCACTAAGTTGTGCACAATATGCTTGCCTAACCTGTCTTTATCGAACACGAATAGGTATGATAACTTTCCCAAATTTGAGTAGGTTGTTTCAAGTCCAAACCAAAAGTAGACATTGTTTGGTCTTGAGATCTATTTATGGTCTTTTCAAAATCTAAACGAATCGGAAATTGAAACCTTCCAAATGTGTTTGAAAATTATGACGCAATTAATGGTTTACGTGGCAACACAAAAATTTCTTCTTCCGTCAAAAAAACTTTTCCGTCAAACTTTCCCGTCAAAACTGTTAAAAATTTGATGAAGAAACGTGTACCGCTGCATAATGTTGGTTGGTTTAAACTGAAAAAGAATGATTGGTGAACCAATTTTCAACCGGAAAGCGTCCACTGGCATTTCTGGTAAATCCAGAGAATTTAAAAATTTAGTTGGAATGTGTACGGCTTTGTTTTCATCGAGAACTGTATAGCCTCGTTCAGCTTGTTCAGCATCAACTGTCAGCACAATCTGATTATGATTTTTTTTTCAGTAGTCAGTATTGACTCATTATTCACAATAATTGTACCTAAGACAACATCAATGTACCGTTTTTTTTTTCTCGTTGTAAATCAGTGTTAACTAAGTCGGTGACCAATCGATCAGTTGATATCACACCATAATGATTAAACAATAAATTCGAAATTGAAATGCATAAACCTTCAATCAACACTAAAGCGTCATTATAAATCTTTGGTGCAAAATGTAGATTTGGACATCGGTGGGTTTGCTTAACTCTGCGGAGTACATCATCAAGCATAAAATTTATATAGTTTCCCCACCGAAATGATTGTGTTGGATATTACGTCGTCAAAATTATCTTAAACATTTGACGAATACTGTTTCTCGTTATGCAAAACCTGCATTCGAAAATGCAACTCCCAATGATTATGTGCTACTAATAATTACGATTCGCGAAATGCATCGTGATATGTAATAAACAATCGAAAAATAACGGTCCGTAAGTATTCCCCTCAGTTCGGAAATGTTTGACGAAAACAAATGCAAAAACAACATTCACTTTGTTTTGGATGAACAGTTTTGTTTCGGATGGAGTTTTGGTCTGAATGTCTTGGCTGTAATTTTTAATTATGCAAGAGATTGATGAATGTTGTGTTCTTTGTTTGCGTGAATTCCATGATTTTTTTTAATTTTATTCAACACTGTAAAAACAATTAAGAAACGTCCTGAAAAATAATGGGCAGTGAAAGCGCCCAATTTCGGCCAGTAACATATCTTGCAAAAAATAGGAGCATGTTCCACTAAAAGTCAGAAACCTTCCTAAAATTATCCTGAAATCTTTCTGAAGAATTCCGAAACCTCTCCGATTCAAGACAATCATTTCACTGAAACCTTTAGAAAGAACCGACGTAAGATTAAAAGTAATAGCTTGGCACATTTTTTGACTCACAAAGAAAGTACCAAAAGCATTATCGCAACCATAGCCACTGCTAAAAAGGACTTTTAGGCATGCACAAAGAATTCTACTTGCTTGTTAGTCTTGGAAAGTTACGGAATCCAGAGACTCACTTGCTCCCATTGGGAGTTACGTCAATCTGGACGGACCACGAAGACGGTAGTAAAGTCAGATCATCACTAAAATTCATTAGTATTCCTGAAATTATCCTGAAATGTTTTTGAAGAACTAATCCAGGCTAAAAGCCACTCGTTTCGCTGGAATTTCAGAAAAAGCTTAGGTAAGTTGAATATAAAGCATGACACCTCTCTACTTTTTTAAGAAAACTCCAACACTAATGCTGCAAGCATAGCGAAAGGTAAGACAGACTTGCAAGCAAGGTCTAATTCATCTTGATTCCTGAAAAGTTACGGAATCCAAAGGTTCATTCACTCTCATTAAAAGTTTAGTTAATGTAGACTGATCATAATCGAACTGAAGCCGATACACGCAATAAATACGCTCAGTTAATATTTAAACTGGAAATTAAAAATATTTTTTGCTCCAGTGAGAAGTCTGCATTCATGACGTTTGTAGCAATTCAGGAAGCTTTTTGAAGCAGATATTTGATTCCCAAGCCACTCGTGTCGCTGGAACTTCAGAAAAAGCTTAGGTAAGTTGAATACAAAGCTTGACACGTCACTTCTTCTCCAAGAAAGCTCCAACAATAATGCTGCAAGCACGGCGAAAGGTGAAACAGATATGCAAGCAAGTACCGTACAACTAACTCGCCTGCGAATCCTACAAGGCTACGGACTCCAGAGGGTCATTCACTCCCTATGGTAGCTTAGGTAAAGCAGACGGGACGTAACGGGCTTGAAGCCGATACACTTAATAAATACGCTCAGTTAATCTTTAAACTGGGAATTAAAAATATTTTTCGCAACAGAGAGAAGTCTGCATTCATGACGTTTGTAGCAATTCAGGAAACTTTTTGAAGCAAATACTTAATTTCCCAATAAAATTGTTGATGACCTGTGAAATCCCAACATGTTCCACGGAAATAATCAGTGACATTTTGGATTTACAGTGCATGTAAAATAGCGTGGAACATTCGTAAATAATTTTATTTCTGAGAATCGAGCCAGTCACATTAGGTTTTTGACAATGTAAAAAAAAAAAAAAAAAATCAGGGTTGTTTTCGGTGGTTTAAGTGCTCTTCGTAGAAAACATATTCGGTAAAATATTCTTGTTGATCGTTTTCAAGATGTATTGCAAAGATGCTGTACAGAAAGGTCTCTTTCGTATATGGAGAAGCTAAATTATGCCAGGTAGCTTCGTTGCTGCTTTTATAACTTACTCATCTTTCATCGCGTTATTTCATCATTTTTAACTCTATTTCTCGTACCTCAAATGCGACCTAATAAGGACCTTGAATAACTCATTTGACAAAGTACTTAACGGAACAGCAAAACTCAACATTTATATGAGCCTCATACGTTTTTAAAAGCAGTCGTGAGTATAGAACTACCCGCTGCTTATCAATTTCAACTTGATTTCTAGAATTTGACATTTAAATTGAAAAGTGCGGCCTCTATAATCCGCCTTTCTACAGCATATTGTTGAAAACCATCAATATCCGTGACATAGTATAATTTGAAAATTTTAATTAACTTAAGAATAGCATTTTGAGGATGAATTAACTTACAGCGCCATCTATTAAGAAATTGCGGAACCAAACAATCAATACACACTATTAATGCATAATAATTATTCTATTTGCAGTAAAAAATTATAAAAACCATCCTATCTTTTAAGTTTGACCAAATTACAGATACGTATGAAATTTGATAAAAATCGGTCGAGTAGTTTCGGCGTTTACCCCGAACAAACATCGTGACACGAGATTTATATATATATATATATATATATATATATATATATATATATATATATATATATATATATATATATATATATATATATATATATATATATATATATATATATATATATATATATATATATATATATATATATATATATATATATATATATATATATATATTACAATTTTGCCCTTTTATTCGCTTTTTTGTTATCTGATGTTGATTGGAACAACTGCGTACCCAATGGGTAGGTATTAATAGTTTTTGGATATTTACCCTAGGCCAGGGTAAATGTCCAAAAAATGAGCATTTCGGAAAAAGAATTAAAAGGTAATAATTTGTTTTATAAATATGAAATAAAATGTGTAAAATTGCTACTAATACATTCAACAATTTACATTTATTTTTATTCGAAAGATTTGATGAAGGTGAATAGCTATTGAGTTGTGAATCAAAGAGCTGCCACTTGCAATCTCAAAACAATTGTTATTGGTCCGTACCTTGTAGATTTTAAATTTAATACTGCAAGGAGGTTATCTATAACAATCTAACCGACTAAGTTTGTTATTATTTGTTTATGAAGAAAAGAAGCAGTTGAAATTTGACAGTGTTCAACTGAAGACGTCTTAGGACTGTTCATCAAAAGATTGTTGGGAAAATTAGAGTGTACGAGTTTACTATTATAGTTGAGAATTTTGTGAGAAAAAAGTGTTAAAGTAGCTTGGCACATTTTAAATTTATCAGTTACATCTACTGTAGAAGAAGAAACTTTCAGAATTTACAGTTAGATTCATACTAAAAAAAAAAAATCTGACAGAGCGGCTAAGCTCCCATACCTATTCTATAGTTGGAAATAGTTCTACTATACAAAATAGGAGATAAAACTAAATGAATAAGTACAAGAAATGAATGAAAGAGGAATTACACAAAAAATTAAACAATTATAAAAATTGAGAAAGTTCATTGTCCCCCCCCCCCGAAAAAAATAAATAAATAAACAAATAAATACCTTGCGCAATTCAGATGACAAATCAAAATCAAGTATGACTCATATCACTGAAAGAAAGATAACAACTAGGCATTTTAAGTGAAGACGCGATTTTCCTTTCCCATTTCCAGTTTTTTTTATATATATATATATATATATATATATTTCCTATAAAGTATACAGTAAATAATAATTTACATAATTTGCATTTAAATTATTGCAAAATCAAAGCTACAAATTAGTTTTAACATTGCTACTAAAGCATAAAAAATGCCAATTTAAATAAAAGTTGATGTAACTAACATATGGCCTTAACATTGGTGAGAGCCGAGGGGTGAATGAAACCAACATTTTAAATACCCGCATTTTTATTCAGTCGCCACATGGCGAGTGACCACCGTTAATCTTGATATTTATGGCTTATCACAAAACTCCACAACAATCCAATTTTCAAAATTTTGCAGCTTTAATTTGCTTCTAATCGATAAAATTACGTACTAAAAACCATTTTATGTTATCTAAACATAAAACGATTTACTTCACTTACCTGATCTTATCATTCAAAATGAAACAACAGTAAACAACAAAAGACTTTAATAAATGTCTCCCGCTCTCAAAATCTAACCCAGCCTTCTTTATCTTTCAGTCGAACTCTTCAAAAAGAATGACTTCCCACTATTAAAAGAAAATATTTCCCGAAATTACACTCATTATGAAAATTAATTGCAGCTTCACTGCTTTGCCCGCCGTTTGTATTGCCCATCAGACAAAAACAAGTCTATTGTCTGGCAGCGCGAAAATCCCATGTTAACAAGAATTAAAAAAGATTTTTGGCGGAAAAGTTTTCAAAACATGGTGTCATTAGTTTGGAGAAGGAACTTTATTCATTAACGTTTCTTTTGGTGAGTGTTTTGACTGATTGAATAATGCGCCATTTTCTTTTTTCGGAAACGTCTAGCGGTTTCCTTTTAAAGCCTCGTGTGTGGGAACAGATTTACTGCGTGTAATTAAATTGTCACATTCTAGTATTATTACTTGTCGTTTGCATGGAAAATGTTGGTGTAAAAATCGCAACAATCTAAGGGTGGAATTTGTCTGAAGAAAGTTGCATTTCAGACATCAATTTTGTTGCTGGTGTGTTTGAAATGTGTCATAGATATTTATTTATATTTATTACGCGTTGCATGATTTTAACAAAAAATGCGTCCCACACACATATAAGAATCTTCTAATAAGTGTTACATTACTTAGGTTTTTAAAAATGCTATAGAAAGGGTATGTTAGCGACTTATTTACTTTCTACTTTTGTGGAAAACATAGAAATATTGGTTCCGTCTCTGTTCCTCCTCATTTGACAATATATAGTACGTGTGTTGCTTTTAATTATATACATGTAATATATTTATTTGGAGAACGCGACTTCACATTTAATGAAACATTCAACGCTGTTTAATTTAGTTGGATCATTATTTCATACTTAATTGTAATTTTAAGTGCTATTCAATAGTTCTTTCAATAATCTTGCGCGAGTTATTTTACATTTAAAATGCTTAACATTTGTTTGGTGAATATTTTACATTTAGAGCAGCTTTATGTCTTCTTAATTGGCATATAATGATTAAAAGCTATTTAAAGGAATAAATAATGCGTGATGGTGCAAAAATTTAGTTGCTATGCAACTTTGAGGGAGCATGATGACTCTTTTGGCTGCAATACGGTCGTATAATATCGGTAAGTAGGTAATCCAAAGACTCCAAAAATCATGAATATGTTATTTCTTCAATAAAGGGTAAAGTAGCCATATTTGTTCTCCTTTTCCAATTTCGTCCCCTTAAGTTTCTGTGGTCTAACACAAAGTGTCATTACCGGTGATTTTTTTTCTGATGTCACTTAAGAACTCTATTTGCTTATTGAAGTTTCCCGAGTCTGTTCCGCTGCGTTGCCGTTAAGGGGCATTTTTCCTTACTTTTGAAAACATTATTTAACTTAATACTATTAATAAACTCTCTTTTGGGTTTATTAAAATGTGTGCATTTAGTTGTATTTGACACAATTCGTTTAGGATGAGCTGTAAACGGAATGATCTGAGTGCTTCGCAGCTTTTAAGTTAACTTCACGTAGAGCAGGAAGCCGCCATATTGGCGAATATGATGTTTCCATTTTCGCCCCTTTTTGCTCCTGTTCCTATTTTTAATTTTACGCCGCGATTGACGTAAGAACGTGGATGCAAAGTATTCTGTGTGCCAAAAGTGTTTTTATGAAGACAAACATGGAGAAATATTGGTACGATATCCTCAATGCACCTTGTGGCAAACACAAAATGTGTTCCCTCACGAAGAACAAACAAAAATGATTTGTGACGCTCAATCACGATTCAAACTTACATTTCAAATGTACAATTTGTGACGTTTTCCTTTAATAGGATTCTTAATCCGTAATTATTATAATTACCAGGCTTGGATCACATTATTTCCGTTTTAGAAGGGGCATTGGAGGGGGACGAAAATAGCGCAAAAGAATTTAAATTTGGTGAAATCGATTTTTTTTTAAATTGTTTTGACGGAAAACAAATGTCATTTAATGTATTTAAGTTTAAATACTAAGTGCAGGCTTAGCTGGTGGTGTTATATATATTTTTTATAATTAATGGATCGTAACATATGCTAACCAAAGTTCAAGAAGCTTAGGGTGGACAAAATATGGCGACTTTACCTCACCTTTTTTTCCCTCACTACAGCCGAATTTGCGAGCAAGCAAATAATTAGGAAGGAAGTGTATTAAATCGATTACGTACAATCGTAACGCGTTTACGGAAGCAAACCTATTTAATATACTGTTAATATATGCTTAAGTTCCGTAAAACTACAAGACACGGGATACCTTACTGAACATGGTTACCAGAAGTAAAAAAATCGTAATTTAAGAACGTTTCCTTTACGTGATTAAGGAAAAGAAAAGTAGCGAGTGAACTGAAAGCTATATCACACAAGGGGGGGGGGGGGGTGCCTAATGGAAATATTGCAAGGTTTGTACTCTATGGACCCAAGATCAAATACTGCGAAGATGGATGTTAATTATCAGATGAGCACTTCCTCTCAGAATGCCGTAGTGATTTTCACACAAACTTAGGTTGATAGTTTCCTTTGAGTTAGGTTTATAATTGTCATATGTTGCTGTGGAGTGATCCATTGCAAAAGCTATGTTGAAGAACTTTTAAAATTTTGTTGCTGATATGAAACGTAAACTTTGTGGTTTGTATTTTATTTTCTTCAACTGCTGTTTAATACACAGGCGTGCACAGATGTGTTCCGAGCTGTAGTCAATGTTAGGATCACATCTGACTCACTGAAGCAACCTAACTTTTATAAATACAATAACAATCGTATTCACGAGCCTGTACGAACCCTGGTTGGACTTACAAATCGCCACATAAAGCAGCATCGTAAAAAATTCCGAAACGTTACTGAGTATTTGCGTGTAACGTTTCAGGATTTCAATGGTTTTTATCCACTTCTTGGAAATATTAAATATCATTGTCACAAAGTTTCCTGAATTGCTATAAATTTGTCCGAATGCAGACTTCTCTCTGTTGTCAAAAATATTTTTAGCTCCCAGCTTAAAGATTAACTGAGAGTATTTATAAGGTGTATCTGCTGTAGCTCGGTTACGGCTCGTCCATGCTGATTTAACTCAGTAAGGGAGTGAATAAGTATGGACTACGTAGCTTCACAAGAATTGCAATCAAGTGAGATGCTTGATACTTACTTGCAATTCCGGCTTAGCTTTGGGTATGGTTGCAATACTTCTGTTAAAACTGTCTTCATAAATCAGGACGATGTCAAACTGTTATATTATCCCTACCAAAGATTGCTCTGAAGGTCCAGAGACATGACTGGTTTTAAACGGGAGGATTTCTGGATTTCTCAGTAAGGGGGCTACTGAATTTTAGTAGAAAACGTTCCTGTTTTTTGCGAGATATGTTACTGCTCGAAATTGGGCACATCAGCTGCCTACTATTTTCCAGGAACGTTTCTAAATCGTTTTTACAGCGAGAATTCTTTCGGTGTTTCGGATGTCTGACGCAGGTTCTTGTAGAATTTTGGCTATGACTGACTGCAAGTCTTTAAAAACTTGACAACAAAATTTTCAACGTCACCACAGGTGAAGCATGGACGAATTTCTTGGTTTTGAACCTAAAACATACCTATAATGTTACTGTAGTTATGGTAAACGTAATCTGAAACCATCATCTGAAATCAGCTGTGATTAGGATCTGTGCAGCCTTTACTAGGCTGCCAGGTTAGGTTTGCCCTAACTAGTGGATGAACTGTCGGTTGAAACAGTAGCCTATTTAGAAAAAAAGTACATGTTAGTCAGTGTCAAGATAAGCTTTATATACAACTTGCGTGCAGGAAGCTTAGTTCGACAGGGATTTCAATTCGGAACTCCAGAGCTCGAATACGCTACCTTGCGGTGATTTATAAAACTGCGAATGCAACTAAAACATTGCCACGTTGCGCTCCACGGTGTCTGTTGACGTAAACACAGGCAGTTTGTTCTGAGTATTTATTAACGCAATCGATGTGTCTTAGTTTGCTTTCAGCTGCAGAAATTAATTCTTCCCTTAGTAGTATTCTCGAGCTTCTCAAAATAATGTTAGTTTTTCTTATTTCTTTCAAAAAAGTATTAAATGGTGGAAGCGTAAACAAGAAAACTCTGGATTAACAAAATTGGATAACGTTATACCAGGTAAAATTTTTTATTGTTTTGTATGAATTTGTAAGAATATGAGTTTTTTTTAATCTTAAATTAATTTAACTAATCATATTTTACAACAGTATTTAGTTGGAATTTACAGTATGCAAAATATTTTCTTGAATTTATTATCGTAGAATAAAATGAAAAATGTTTAACCGAGAAAGAATTTACTTTATTCCTTTTATTCTCAACTGAAAGGTTTCGCCAAATTTGTTTAGGGTTATAGTAGTTTTAGTATTGTGCAAGCAAAGTAGCCTTGGCGAGTTTTCGCGTTTTTAGTTAAACCATTTTTAATTTATATCATGAGTGGAATAAAATGATAGTAAGATTACAGAATTCGATAAGTAAAAAGAAATAATGGTCAATCAACTGAAAAGAAAACTACCACCATATATAAACTGTGAGTACACATTTTATTTATTTTGTTCTGAGTGAATTTGAATAAATATCAGTTTTTCAATTCGATGAAAAAAAAAACGAACTTAACAACATTGACTGGACACTTTTCCTTAACCTAATTCCACATAAATGATTTAAATAACCTTTGTTACTACAGTATCCTACTGAAATAGACAGTATGCAAATAAATTTTCTTGAAAATATTTATCGCAGAACAGATTGAAAAATCCAGAAAGAACGTTAAGAATTTGAACAATAAAAAATAAAAGTTCGCCAAAAATCTGTTTATAGGGTTATGGTTTTCAAATTGTGTGAAAGAATAATGTATCTTGACAAGATTTCGCATATCAGGTAAATCGTTTCCATGACGAATGAATTAAATGCATGATTTCTTTGGATATCCAATCATATAGTCATAGAAATAAATTATCTAGTGTTAAACGTTACTCTTGACAGTCTGCGACGCATGTGCACTATGTGACAAAAATGTCAACAAATGCTGAAAATGTCACGAAACTGAACTTAATATGTACTAATGTATAGAAAAAACGGTACAAAATGAAAATGCCGTTCGAAGCGAACCAAAAATTTATGAATTCCGAATTCAACATCGTGAAAATGTCTGCTTCAGAACAACTTACTGTGTGTTCTGCATTAATTGTTTACTTTCGTAATACTTTTTGGTTTCTAATCTCTTTCTATATGGGTCAGAATAACCAAAAGACTTTGAAAAATCTTTTCAAACGAATAAAGCGAAAAAATCATACATACGAACAAAAATCACAACACTTTTAGCATTTTCTTCGTTACCACATGCGTTTGTTTTAGTTTTCAATTCCGCCATTAGACAGTGACTGCAGTGCCCCCTATAGTTCGTTGGAGTTGCGAATCGTGAGTCCGTAAACTAAAAATTTATTTGCCACCAATAAATACCCTTTTCATCTCTGGCGCATAGGACATAGCTCCTTCAACTTTTATACTTAAGTTTGTATATACCCTTAGATTTGCATTTTTTTTTTTAAATTTCGGTAATTTTTATGCACGATATCAGTTTACGTGATCTTAATTTACGCTTTAAGCTGTTTCTATGAACAAATTTTAAAGATTTAGCAATATATCATAGGTTTACGTGTTAAATTCAAAAAGAGATTAGATATAAAAAAGACTAAATTTTGGGATAAAAGCTGGTGAAAGTTTAAGAAATGCACACTTATTTCATTTGCAGACTTTTCTCTGTTGTACAAAATATTTTTAGCTCCCAGTTTAAAAATTGACTAAGCGTATTTATCGGATAATATATCGGCTTTCACTCGCTTCCGGCTCGTCCATGCTGATTAAACTCCCAAAGGGTGCAATTAAGTATGGTCTAGGTAGCTTTTTAAGAATTGTAAGCAAGTGCGATGCTTAATACTTGCAATTCTGGTTTACCTTTGACCATTTTTGCAATACTGCTTTTGCAGCTGTCTTGATTCATCGGGAAAGAGTGCCAAGCTGTTATATTATCACTACCTAAGATCACTCTGAAGTTCCGGAGACACCACTAGCTTTAGATTTCTGGATTTTTTAGGAAGGTTACTGAATTTTATCGGAAAACGTTCCTGGTTTTGGCGAGATATGTTACTGGCAGAAATTGGGCACATCAGCTGCCTATTATTTTCCAGGAACGTTTCTGAATCGTTTTTACAGTGTTTCTATGGCAGATCGACCACTAAATGAACACTTAAAGCGAAATTTCATTTTCAAAACGTTAAAACTTATTTGCCTTATGACAGAAAAAACGCTATAGATGACATAGGCACTGTTTGACATTAAAAATGCAACACCAAGAAGGCAAGATATTTTTGCAAATTTCAGGGTAGACGCACGTCACTGAGTTATGCTAATGATGTGAAATGCGCAGCTCTTTAACGCGCATAAAGTAGGATATTACTATCGTGCTAAGCCCAAAAGTCGTATCTGCACTTTCTATCAAAATTTAGTTACGTTCACCAGGTGGTTCTTCGTCACATATTTCACATAAATACACTGTTTTATGATCATATGCGAACGGGAAATGTTTTTAAAAAGTTCTTCAAAAAATCTTTCTGAATCAAATACATGGAGCCGCACAACTTTTAGCGGTAATATATCAATTTGAACTCAGCGGCAGATACGATCTTTGCTCTTAGCACGGCGGTATAAAAGAGGGAACTTATAGAATGAATAATATTCGTGTCGTTACTTATGACAGACGAATCATTGAAAAAATTACAGGAATAGAACACTAAACAGAGAACGTACTTCATTTTGCGAAGTTTCCTTCTGTTAAACCTAATCGAAATAAAACAGACGCTACACGTTAATGGTTTGGCGGAGTCACGAAGTAGATAAGAAATCTAATTATAGGTAAATAAAACGTCTTTAACACTTACAATTTGAGTTGACGCGTGTGTTTTATGGAATTAGTTAAAGGTGATCATTTAAGGGAAAGGATGCTTCTTTACCAGAATAAGTGGGGAAGAAAAACAGCAGAATATTTTTTTCTTTTAAATATCAAATAAATATTATTTACTGGGATCCTGTTCACATTAAACAAAAAGTTGGCTCATTTCGGATAATTAAAGACGGCGACAAAAAAATTCCCTAAAGAAGGGGAAACAAGCGAATCATTACCAGTAGAATTTAAGTTCCACTCCTTACTAGTTTCAAAACGAGATAGTTTGGAGTAAGTCCGATCCAACTCGCTTATAATGAACGCAAAGGGACCACGGTATTTGTTCATTATAACCGAAAGCCCATAAAAAACAAGTTCGTGTAAAATATCATAAAAATTCATCAGACTCGCCTTTTTCTTCTATTTACTCTCTGTGTAAAACCTAAACCGTTGGTTAATTTGCCTTGAACCGTCTGAATGTCTGTTTCTTGTGTCATTATTTTTGAGGAATACACATGCACTAACATATATAATTTTCAAATGCCTTTTTACTCCAGAAATAAAAAAAAGTGCTGGCATCGCTGGCTCTCAGGATTTATGATTTATAACTAACTTTCGGTTAGCTTCAAAATGTTAAAGAACTTTTTCCCACAAAAGGATAACGTAGCTGGAAGACCACTTAATTTTTATGAATCACAGAAATATTGCTCGCTTTAAGCGGAATTTGCTCGTTAAAAGCAAATTATACTCCCATATATTTAAAATTGTAACAACCAAGACTCTCTGGTTTCCTGCCAAATCCGGGTTCTCGTTAAATCAGGGTTCGTTATAAGCGAGTTCGACCAACTGAAGTTTTAATTTGCGCAGCTGCTTTCTGAAATCTGTAGTCCCAGAAATTAACTGGAAATTTCCTTAGTAAATGGGACCTAATCGGAGACAGACGACGCTAGTTGTCTTTCAGCAGTTGTGTATGTAGTAAGTTCTCACGAGACGTCATAGTTCGTCACAGCCGAAATTTGTTAGGAAAAATGGTCTACGAACCGAAATTCATAGCCCACATGTACAAATGCATTGTTCTGTTATATAAAATCGCTGCTCTGGTATGACAATGCTAGGCGTCTTTTTGATAACAAAACTCATGAAAGTCAGAAAAAGTTTAAGGGAACGCACTAGCCACCTGTTATAAAGCCGATTTAACACCCAGTGACCACAATTTGTTTTATGGAAATCGAAGGAACTTTAAGTGGGACCAGGTTTTCTGCACACAGTGGTAGTCATAGAAAAAAAAAACGAAAACACTTTTAATTATTCGGCCATTATACATGCTAGAAAGGAAAGAAAGGTGTCATCCGACTTCGTTTGAAGTCTTCTTTAAAACTACGTAGGTAAAATTTTGATGAGGGACCATATACAAAGCAAAATGAGCACCAACTCTTAATTTTCAAATAGGAACCCCTATTTTTTGCTGCATAATTATTTTTAGACAGCAAAATACAGGCAGGGTACGAAGGTTCACTGCATTCCGTGCAGTAGAACAGGAGATATTAACGAAGAACGTTTTAGGGACCGTCACAGCATTGAAAATGCTTCTTTCAAGGTCACGGCTTATCAAGTAACGGAATGTAAGCGAAGAAAAGATCGAGATTACCTAGCTCAATTCAAGATTTTTTGAAGTTCTCTTTTTTTCCGCAATTCGATAATTTTTGGCCGATACAGTTGCACCAAAAAGCGATTTACGGTCGAAAACTTTTTTTTTTTTTTTTTTGAAAAAAAGTTAAAATATTTATTAATTTTTGTCTATCTGGATTAACCTAAGAAAGACGGATGGGGTTTGGCTGGTCCATCGTATAGATCGTTGTTTAATAAATCGAATATTGACAAATTTAAAGAAATGGAACTTTTTGCCTTTTCTAATATGAACCTACTAGCTTACTACCCGGCGTTGCCCGGGTGCTTTTCAATGCAACATATCTTTTGGATTATCAAATTAATGAATTCTATCTAAATGAGCGTAAAAAAAATACATTCACACCGCTTTCTAGGCTCAAATCTTCAAAATACTTTAAATTACATAGAAAATCAATCATTTGCCGAAAAAATAACATCAACTTAAGGCGAAAAAGTATGAGGAATATTGTTTGGGCTCTGTAGTGTCCACTGTTACATTGTCTGAGGTTGAATCAGACGAGCGGTACATAAATTGTCTTAATACAAAGACAAATGATTGTCTTTTGCACGTCTTGTGGGACAACCTTTTATGTGATGCTTCAAAACAAAAGCGTTGTGCTGCCTTTGTAGGTTTTGCTTTCCCCAAGACTAAAAAAAAAATGCAACAGTACTTTTCACGTACATTTTATTCGGAAATAAATCATTGAATGTTTCCTTAGAAAGAGTCGTGAGCTTACCAAAAAAAAAAAGTCAATTCCTATTGTCAGGTACAAATATATACAAAATAGTCTTCTTGGATACAGTCATAATATTTTTAGATTAATTAAAACCATCCTCAATGTTCAAAAGCTAAACAGATAGTCCACCGTACAGAAAATGAAGAATTCAGTCAGTGTTGTTAATAGACGATAACACTCCGTTTTACGGATTTTTTGGCGGTGTTTTTCGAATGAAGGTATCAAGTGATAGGTTATTTTGTATGTTTACAGGCAAGCACATTTCGCAGAAAAAGTTTGCTTAGTATAAAAAAACTATAGAAAATGTGTCTGCTTGCTCTTTCGAAGGTTATTTAGTACCATGCCATAGAATAAAATTGGATAAGTGTAACTTGCCTGAAAAGGTGCACGTCAGCTACATTTTATTTTCTTATATTGACGTCAAATTTCTATTTTTGTAGGTAAAAATGACAGTTAGACAGTAATATTAATGTCTTGTAACGATTTGAAATTTGTCGAGATTTAAGTTCTAGTTCAAATTTTTAAAACGTAATACTTGCCGCAAATGTTATATATGATATCGCACACTGGTGCAGGTAGAGAGAGCACGTATTTAAGTTTGTTGCTTTAGACAGAGTATTCTTTTGAGAACATCAAAATTTTAATTTATAGAGACACAGTCGTTGTGAGAGGTGGGAGTGTGTCCACTGACTACATTACTGTCATTATTTTAAGTTATGTAAAACATTAAAAATGGGAATGGGTGCACGTGAACTTATTGAACACACTATTTAAAAACCTTCAATTAAACTGCGTTATAGTGAAAGAAGTAAGCGTGCGCATTTTGGTCACTATCCGTGTTAGATTTTATTTTTTAATTATTTGCAGCCCATGAAATTTTTTGAAAAATTAATGTCTTGTTTATACTTAACTCTGGATAACAGACAAATCTTTTGCTTGCATTTTACAGAATCTTGTTGCATATTTTGTTCTCCTTATCCACAGCTTAAAAGCAAACGAAATGTATTTCACGTCTCGAAACGTAGTTTAAAAATTTAAAACTTAAATGATTCAAATTTTTCTAATCCATAAATTAAATTCTAAACTTTCTCCGAAATATTGTTCTTAGTCCCCCTCCCAGCAGCAGGAAGAATTTCATTTGTGAGTGAAACCAACCTTAAGCAAGTAACATAAAGCTATCTGTATCGAAAATAGTTACATCTCAAAAACATTTACAGCACTTCGTCGTCCATTATGGTTACACATGAGATACAAAGTATTTCACCTTATCCCTATACTGTTAAACAGAGTTTAAGCTATTACATTGATAATTTTCCATTCATATTACCAATTTTTTGCAGTTTAAAAACAAATTTATATTATTATTTATTTGCATTTTTTCCAAACTTAAAACTCCAACCTTCCCAAACTGTATGAATTCCGCCGAATTACATTTCCGTGTGGTTTTGCGGGTAAAAAAGGTGCACAACCTTTAATTTTAGCACGCATTGGTAATCTTAGTAGGGTAGTTTATGTGCATGTAATAAAAGTCATAACCATCCCCCTCCCTCCCCATTGGAAAACAAATTCCAGATACGCTACAAATTCCTACGTTCAAATATAATTATTTTGCAATTTATTTGTAAAATTTGTATTTTTTACTCTTTTTCTTTGTTAAGATTCATCGATTAAACTTAGTTGAACCGAAATAGGTAAAGATCCGACTTAAATCAGAATAGTATAAAGAACATATGCATATTGGTTTTGAGGACCATCCAACGCTTTACGCTTATCGCGAATCGACATTAACGGCTAGCTTTGAGAATACCTTTAGTTTTGATTTCATTTAAAATATTTCCTGGTGGTTATAAGTTGCAAACCATTGAATCAAAGTTTCTGAATTTAAAGATAGTAGTTAATCTTTGAAGAAACTTCATCTAAGGCAGTTTTTTACGGGCTTTTCATTTAGACTAAAATTCATAACTATACACAAATTCATTCGAGTAGAAAAGAGCAATTTTATGACTCAAAATATGAATTCGGACCACCTTGGGTCATTTTAAAATTCCAAAAAACCCGCCTATATAAATTCCTAATTAACAATTTACCTTTGTGTCAAATTTAGAAGAAATCCGACGAAAACTGGATTTATAGAAGGAACATACACACACACACACAAACATACATCCATTTATATATATATATATATATATATATATATATATATATATATATATATATATATATATATATATATATATATATATATATATATATATATATATATAGATACATGTAGGGAAAGCCTTGACCACATCCCTCCCCTTTAAAAGATAAATTCCGAATGCGCTTTTATGTATTACTACGATTATTTTGCAATTTATTTGCTTTATTAGTACTTTTACTTCAGTTTTTTGACAGCCTGGAGCGACTTCTATTAAACTGAATTAAGTTATCGGTTATAGTTGAACCGAATTACTTAAAGATTCGACGTAAATCAAGGAATAGTATAAAGAAAATTTATACATTGCAAATTGGTTTCATAAGGATCACAGAACATTAAATTAAAATTCTGTTGCAAGAACGAAATAGATGAGGTTTTAATAAAAGTATTCTAATGCTGAAACAGTCGAAGATTGTACGTCAATATTGAATGCAATATTATTACCTGAATCAAGATTCACAAATTTAACGATTAAAGTTAATCTTTGAAGAAACTTCATCTAGGGCAGTTTTTTACGGGCTTTTCATTTAGGCTAAATCCATAACTATACAAAAATTCGTTCGTGCAGAAAAGAACAATTTTATGACACAAAATATGAAATTAGACCTCTTTGGGTCTTTTTAAAATTCCAAAAACCCGCCTATATGAATTCCTGAGCGACAATTTACCTTTGTGCCAAATTTGGAAGAAATCCGACGAAAACTGGATTTGTATAAGGAACATACACACATACCCACACACACACAAACATACATCCATTTTTATATATATAGATTGGATTGCTTATATAATCATTCAGCAAATTAGCCTCATAGAAATGCAAATATCCAATCTTATACCAAGAATCATGACGTGAATATGTTTGATAAATGTATTGCACCTATGTTACAAGTTCATTTTGGAATGAATAGAAAGTCTTTTGATGTAAAATGAAATTCGCGTTTTTAATTTCGCAGAACATCGGAAGAAGTTTGATAGATCGCATACAAAAATACAAAAAATATACCGCACAACGTGGGAAAACGCAGCATTAAATAGATTGGTAACTCGAGCGAAGCAAGGCCTATTTACTCCGTAAAAATTTGCTTTCAATGCATAAAATTAACCAAATCATCTAAAAAATAAAACAGAAGCAGGAGAATTTAAATACTCGTTAATGCGCGAACCTTTTATACTCGAACTTTATTTTGGAACGTTTGGCTACACTGTTAAAAAAATTTCCTGAAAATAACGGAGAAAGTACCGGCAGCAAAGTTGCCGTAAATATTACGTTTCCGTTCAATGACTTTCCGTGATTTAACAGAAGTTCCATTTCTTATTTCTCCGTAGTTGTAGTTTTCCGTTTATAAATTTCTCGTGACTGAACGAAAATTCCATTTCTTATTTTTCCGTTCATTTACGATCTTTCTGTGTTTTAACAGAATTTACGTTCCTTATTTTTTCATTGCGATATTTTTTCCATTTCTCACTTTCCCGTATTTATGTAAAAAGATTTTATTTTCAAAAAATATTTAAAAAGTTATGTCAAGTATTGACTTTTCGTTTCATTAAAAATTTAGTTCTTTAAAATGATATATAATACAGATATAGTTAACTGTTCTAAAATTATTACTTTTTTTTTTTTTTTTTTGCATTTGTTACTTTTTTTTTTAAATTAACATCTTTTTTTTTTAAATTAACATCTGGAGAGAGAACTTACCTAATATACCAAGCATCCATTTGCTGACCAAAACTTTTTATATCAACTTCAGATGAGTCAAATTAATCAAATAGTACTAGCAGAAAAATTGATGGATTTGAATAGGACACCAATTATCCCTGCTGATACTGTTCGATATTCCCTTCGTCGTACATTGTCTGGGGTGGCATGGAAAAACATACATGAAAAATATGATATTTTTATTTGCAGAATATGCCAAATAAAATGCTATTAAAAACAGGTTGACGTTATCATATAATAATATACCTGATAGAGAGTACCGCATATCTATTGGGTTTAAAAACAGAATCATTGACATGCACGTGAAGAATTTTTGGTTCCCCAGATGCTACATCCCCCCCCCCCCCAATGATATCCAAATTTTTCACTCATTGGAATCGCAACGTAGATTTTTAGTACATAATCATTATTACTTAAGCATATATCAATATCAATCAGTTCGTTTTACCCGAACTGTTTTTCCAAGAAACTTGCAATAATCTCAAATAAGTTGTTGGATAAGATCTTAATAAATTAAATTAAGTACTTATTGTAGCCAAAACTTTCATTGTATATATTAAAGATCAACAATACACCTTTATTTAGAGATTTAAAATAGTTACTTTCAGTATTCCAAACTGTGAAGCGAATCCCCCCCCCCCAAAAAAAGAGTGATTTTTCCTATCTTGCTCGTACACCACGATAATCTCCGGTATAGATACGAAATGGCATTTAGTGTATTAACTTTCAAGAATGCGTAAGAGCAATAAAAAATAATTCTATAATAGTTGTATAAATTCTAAATAAACTATCATCGGAATTCTATCAAATGCATATTAACAAGGAAAATACATTTGTATTAACATGTACAAAGATATTCAACAACACTTACATATGACCAGCGGTGCTAAATGCATCTGGATAACAGGTAATCCAATAGGCTTTATTTTAAATTGATAACACGAGATCCTTAAACTATTCTCACTGCTAGAGCACACACTATGACTAACGAATAGAATTGTTCAAAGTATTGAGCAAAATATTAAAACCACAAAAATATTCTAATACTGACTCAGTAAAACCCACATCAAATCACCAGGGCGATCAAAACACATCTGCCAGTCTAAAAATGGCGCGAACATTTTTCCAAACCTACAAAGCTCAAAGGCGTATAAACAATTTCGACATACGAGTATATTACTCTCCAGACATGAAATAACAAGCTATGTATTTTGTCTACAGCATCTGAGTTGTTATTCTAAATATGCTTTTAATTAGCAAAATGTAACTGCGATCAATAAGCACTATCAATAAGTGATGTTTATCATGACTTGAAGACTAATCGGAGCAAAGTACAGCACAGCGGCAACCCTAGAAATGAAAAAATTCCGTTTTCGTCGGGATGTTTACGTTTTTGTAAGGAAAAAATACATTTTCAAGCATTACGGAAATATTCTGTTAAAATCAGTCAGAAAACTACCTGAATTTTCAGGTTTTTTTTAACAGTGTATTTGAATTAACACACTGGACAAACAGAGCTCTAGCGGCTTTATTTTAATCAAAAAACGCGACAATTTATTTTAAATCCAAATTTGATGCGAAAAGATCACAATACGTGGTATTATTAAAAAAGCATAACACAATCGGCGGTTTTGGTTAAACATGTAATGTCCTTTAAAAGCAATTTATGTAAGTAATTTCTCAATGCTGTTTTAGTAACGAGATTCGTGATGGATCCAACGAATAACTAAAATTCGGAAGTTACTTTAACTTAAATCAAGGTGAACCGAAATCAGACTTCTTGTCTTTTCTCGGATTTTGAAACTTTGCACTTGCGAAGAAAACTTAGCATTCTTTGATTTTTGCGCACATTATACTTGTATGCGTACATTATTCTTAATGTCAAGCAATAGGCTGTCGCACCTTCCGCAAAACTACGCGCAGCAACCCGATAACCGAGTCAGTCTATCCAGAAACTGCATTTCCGTCCCTGTTGTGGACTTGCGAGTCTGGGTTCGTAACTTATCGTGCTCGACGAAGAAGTCATGTCATTGAAGCCGAGAGTGCGAAAAAAGTGGTAGGTAAAGTAAATTTATCTGCTGTATTGTTTACGGCCTCTAGATGGTGAGATAAATTTTCTTTATCCACCAGTTTGTTGGAACATTCAACCAAAATGACATGACATTTGCTTCCTTGCTCGGTTAATCCCAATTCAGGGCTGTCATTTCCATTAATAGGAAGAATCAGATAGTCTTCGGATGGAATAACCGAGCATGTAGCAATTAATGTAGGAGCAACGTTTAGCTCCGCGACGCTGGTCCGTGTGGCCCTTTCTTTGTATAAAGTAAAAGAGCAGAGAGTCCAATATTCAGAAATTTATTTCTGAAAGAAATGCGTATAATAAACTAGGCTTCCAGGAGTTGATAACTTTTTATTTTATTATAACTTTCTTTCATTTTCCATACTTTTCCATGTTATTTAAAAAAGAAGAAAATATTTTGAAAATTTATCTTTGACTCACGAGAAAGATTTTAATGTGAAATGCACGGACAATGACAGAGAAAGTAAATAGAAAAATAATATTTAAATTGCAATTAAAAATAGACAAAAACTGGGCATTATCTTGCGCCCAAATTAATGTTTTGTTAAATCTTTGACGAAGTCAAAAAATAAATAAATAAATAAAATAAAATAAAAATGAATAAATAAATAAAAATAAAATAAATAAATAAATAAAATAAAATAAATATGTTCACAATTAACCACAACAACTACTTTGTGTGCAGAATTTTGGGCTCAAAGCAAGTGGCTCACCACTGCCACTCGGGCGACTGACATGTCCTCTCCTAGATCTTAACACATTGAAAAGAATTCAAACACTTTACAATAATAATAATAATAATAATAATAATAATAATAATAATAATAATAATCCGTGGAAATCAGCAAACTGATCTAAGAGCAGCTATTATTTACTGACCCATATGGATAGCGTTAAAGGAGAAATTTCACGCTGTCGGCTATTTTTTGAGTGCTTTTCCCCAGTTTAGACATTGCAATAATTTTTCCTTTTTGCAAATTATCATTGAGACGAGCCATTCTACACTACCTATTGCAACATGACAAGAAATACAATGAGGTTTTATTGTAGGTTTCTGTGAAAGAGTTGCGTATGTTATTTTTTTTTTCAAAATTATTTTTTTACAAAAGGCATTGGTCAACGCAGGAAAAAAAATGTATTTTACGTGTAGCTTTTAATTTAAAATGTTCTGTAAAATATTCTTTTATAAAGCAATGAAATAGTGTTTCGCATTATTTACATTTTGACGTTTAAGCGATATCCACAAAAAACTGACGATTGCAATATTATGTTGTTCTTCTGCAGAGACAACGAATGAATTTATACAATAAAAAAAATTCATAGACATTGTTCTAATGTAGAAAAGCCATGTTATAATTGGCTTGCTTATTTTGATGAACAATTTTGTTCTTTTTTCTTTACGAAGAATCTTACTTTCATAATTTCTGTTTTAAAAAGGTATACGGTCCCCTAAAGTGGGAAAAAATGAAGTTTTAAGCACAGCGCAAAAACTACTGAATATTTTGAGCTCAAATTTTGGATTTCCACATAAAAGCTCATCTAGATTGTTTTTCTATTAAAATTTAATATATTTTCAGATCATATTTTTTTCAAAAAATATTATCATAATTCATAAAAAAATCTAAATTTATATTTTAGCTGTTGTAAATGATGTTTTTAGTATTGGGCCGATTCATATTATAATATAAAAAAACGATCTTTGCCGTTCCTAGTCTAGTTTATGTGTTATGTTTAACAATATCAAAATACGTTTTAACATTACGAGAGGGATTTTTCAAAACTCAATTCTGAAGTAACGGCTGTATCAAATTAAACAAAATTTTGTATACAAAGTTAAAAATGAATGCTGATTACAAATATGTGATAAAAAAGGGGGGTTCCTATTAAAAATTTTGAAGTTGATGCTCGTTTTAATATGAAGACGACCCCTTAACAACAGTTTATCAGCATAGTTATGTAGAACACATTATTCCTGAAAAAATAACACCTTATACTTGCCTCTAGTTTCAATAGTCGTTGAATGCGAACGAGTGTTTCGTTTTTTTCTTTCTATGACTGTACAAAAACAAGAACTGTTTCAATTGGAAGGGGGGTAATTTCTTGAAAGTCGGACAAATCACATACACACACCATTTAGATAAATGCTGAAATAAATTTGATGAGTGCATGATCTACAGCTGTGCTCCTTCATTTTATTTATTTATTTAATTATTTACTTATTTTTGCATTGTTTGTCTGTTTCTAATAAATTATGATTTTTTTTGAACTTCATTTCCTCATAGTTTTCTTGCTATCAATCTAACAATACTTTGTGTGACTACGTGATACGTTAAGAGAAAAAGGCGAATCGAGCTTTGTTTTATGTTTTTGTTATTCTTATTGCGAAAAAACCTAATCGATACGTTTCAAAGCAAATGTACCCTATGACGAAATAAAATGTTTTCACACTTTCAGTTTCTGTCTTTATTTTTAAGAGAAGAAGTATTTCAAGACTTTTGCAATGACCTCAAAAGTAGGTGTTCTTCCATTTAAAGCTTTCTCCTTTTTCTTCATACATAGGTCAATGAACTCAAATGTCAAACATATGTATACATATATATATATTTTAAATGAACATGATTATAAAAGTGGAGATTTATTTATACCAAAATTAGTCAAAGGGAAAAAAAATAATTTAAAATTCCGTGTCTGTTAAATTGAAAGATAATTAAACTGAGGTTGAGTTTTACACTAATAATTACGCTCTTGATGTATATCAAATAAGAAGAAAGCAATTTTATTTCATGTAAATTGTGCAGACTAAGCTTTTAAAAATTAGAAATGAGATAGGTATTTTTAATCGATTTATTTCTTGATAAATTGTAATTGTATATTACAATGCAGCTGTAAGCTGTTAAATTGCAATCTTTATACTATGCCATTTTTCATTTTGTCATAAGCAAACTATAAAAGGGGGAGAAATTTTAATGTGTAGCATGCAGCATTATTCTAAATTTGATGTCATAATTAAACAAAACAGCAGAATGATTTGAAACTCTATCGAATATCATGCACCAGAACGTTTGCAAAAACAAGTGGCTTTTAATTTCTTTTCTTTCTTTTCTTTATTTGGAATCTATTTTATGGGATCACTTGTGGTACCCGCACGGCTTTGCCGGTAGTAGAAAGTTAATAGGACATTAGGTTCGCCTGTATATTTACAAAAAATGGATGATGATTTTCTCACCAATTTTCTATATTAATTTGCTCGCTCTTGTTATGGCAATTTGCTCGTCCACGTTATGGTGATTTACTCGACCAAATTATAGTAATTTATACTTTCATGTTATGATAATTTACTCAGTAAAATGTTCTTAAAATTGGAATAGAAAAAGAATAAAATCGCATTTTCGAAAAATCGCTTCAAGGTGCACACTCCCATGCTACAAATTAATTTTGTGCCGAATTTCATGAAAATTGGCCGAACGGTCTAGGCGCTATGCACATTACAGACATTCAGACATGCGGACATTGAGCTTTTTTATTAGTGAAAAGATTTTCCAGAATGTGTAACCTTTGAACAAAAATTGTTTTCAATATCAAAAGTTTTTGTTTTCTTTCGTTTTTTTTTCTTCAATGAAACTTACTTACTCAAAGTAATCATAAACAATCGCCTTCCTAAATTTCAATTGCTTTACTCATAAATTTAAAAAAACTACCTTTTTCACGGAAATAATAATTTAGAAAAAAAGCTTTCAGTGTTTAAAAATGATACCTATTTACTAACAAAAAATTAACTATGTTAAATGCGCAAACAATGAGCTATTTTATGGATTAGTGTAAATCATTATAAAGCTCTCTTGATTAAAGTACAGCTTACATTTTTATCCTTTTAGGTAACTTTGAATTTGTGTTAAAAATAGTCTAGTATTGTTATATTTCGAAATAAGTAAATTTGAGAATATACTGATAATTTATAATTTTAGCACAATGTCTAAAAAACTGATGTATTTCGCCCGTATTATCTATTCTCACCTTCGTGACAATTACTATCACTGAAGACTAACTGTCACGGAGGTGATATTCGCGGAAGTGAGGAATTTCCTGTTAACATAGGCCTAATGGATGCATTCTTCAAGGAAAGGACGTTTTCCTTCGTTGCTACAATCTGCACAAGTTAAGTATATTAAACCTTTAAACTCATTTTTATTTTTTACGTTAATTTACATACCTGAACTTCGTGAGGGCAATTCGGGGAGGGGGCACCCCTCTCTTCTTTTTATGGTTTATCTATTTCTTTTATTTTCCAATTTAAGGACAAAAATTAGAAATTATAATAATAATTAAAAAAAAAACAGAAATGTCAACATTTTCAAATCATAATTCTTTGTTTTACTTTGTATATCTGCTTACAAAACATTATTTGATGCAAGCGGTAACTTTTAATTTATGTATTCATTGTTTAGATATTAGTAAATCAATGTTTTACATAAGCAGGCCATAATTGCTTAATGAAATTATTACCAAGTGTTTGTGACATCTCAAAATACTTTGGGTTTAATAATATAAGTTTAATTCACGGCTAAGTGTTTCTTCGGGTAGAGTTATTGTGTACATAATTCGTGAAAATCTAAAGAAAAACATGAGTTAAACGGTTAGATTTGCATTAATTACCAATCATATGCTCTCAAAACCACCCATAGCAAAATGTTGTACCTTTTTTTTTCTTTCATTTTTTCGCTGCCGCTAAAAATCCTATAATTTTCAGCTATCGGTTTTTTTTATCCCCCCCCCCCCCACTTTTCAGTCTCAATCTCCACCTCTGCTGAACATCAAGTTAACGGAGCTGAGAATTCCAACTAACCACACTTGGTTTTTAAAACAAAATCTGTCTTCTTCTCAAAATCTGTCTTTCTCAACAAAAATCTTTCGTATTTTTACAATGATGGAAATACGCTTCTGAGGACAATGAAAATGTCTCAAATTCCGATAAGAAATTTTTTTAGAACAAAACTATTTCAAATAATTTTTATCATGGTAGTAGAACATTTAAGACAAAAATATTAGTATTAATGTTTGAATTCACTTAAATCACGTATCACGAAAGTCCAACTGTATTTTAAAAATTTTCACCCTCCATCTCACTAATTTTAATTACTATACACAACTTGAAAATGCATGTGTCTACATTTTGTTACATCTTTCGTATTTTCAATAATAAAAAAAACATCTTCTTATTTTTACTAATAATGAAACTGTAAGTCTGGATCTGTGTCTGGATGTCTGTGATGCGCATAGCGCCTTGACCGTTTGGCCAAATTTCATGAAATTCGGCACAGAATTAGTTTGTAGCATGGGGGTGAGCGCCTCGAAGCAATTTTCTGAAAATTCGATTTCGTTCTCTTTCTATTTCAATTTTAAGAACGTTTTATCGAGCAAATTATCTTACCGTAAACGAGCAAATTACCATAGCAAGGACGAGCAAATTACCATATCGTAAAAGAGCAAACTACCGTAACATGAGTGAGCAAATAAACAGAGCAAATTGGCGAGAAATTAATCATACATTATTTATAAATATACAGGCTAACCAAATGACCTTTTATTTTCTTACTACGAGCAAAGCCGTACGGGTACTACTCGTTTAAAATATTTTTGATTCCGGTAAGAAACAATGTAGAACAAAATTATATTAAATAATTTTTATCTCGGCAGTACAACATTTTAGAAGAAAAATATAAATATTAATGTCTAAATTCACTTAAAACAGTTAATACCTCTTCACTTAATGAAGAAAAGTTTGGAAGAAGATAAGAATACATGTTTTTTTACAGAAAGCAGTTTCAAATAAGATAAGAGCATAAGGAACAAAAAGAAGATTTTTTTGAAGCGTAAATGCTCCCTCTAAGGAGGATGGATGCTATCTGTTCTCTAAAATTTCATCTATCAACATGATTGATTTTCTTGGATGGGGATAAACTTACCTTAGTTAACTAGACAAGAGGAAAATACAGTGCGTTTAAAGGGAAGTAGATTCTTAAAGGAAGAATTAACCTGGAAGTGTATTTACTTTTAAATCAATATTATTTTAATGCTAGTATCTGCATACTTATCAGATACAGCATACATTATTAAAAACGAAATGCCCAATATTTACTTATTTGTGGTGATAATCACAGGAACTGTTGCAACCACATATTTATCGATACGTTTTTCGTATGATAAAGCAAATGAATTCTGTTAACAACATCATGCACACAAAATAATAATTGTAGTTAGAGGGTTCCGTCTACTGTTTGCTTCGCTCGCCTCTTGCAGCGGCACGCTCTTTTTCTAGTGTACTTTCGGGAGGTGGAGAAGGGGAATCGTCTCCTTCTCGATGCTAGTGACTTATTCATATGTTATGAATTTGGCGATAAAATGAAGGACTTCTTGCCAAATATGGTATTTTTAATGGTATGGTTTTTTTCCATTTGTATTTTCGGCACGTTATTGTTCATGGCCTCCGTAACTCTACGGTAGATGCTTCGCCTAACCTGCCGGAGGTTGCGGGTTCAATTTCCGCCGGTGCCCTGGGTATTATTTCCTCTCAATGTGCAGTAAATCTTTCTTGTGCCGTCTTATCTTTACTAATAATAAAGCTGGAAGTCTGGATCTCTGTGACGCGCAGAGTGCCCAGACCGTTCGGCCGATTTTCATGCAATTTGACACATAGTTCGTAGCATGGGGATGTGCACCTCGAAGCGATGTTTTGACAATTTGATTTTGATCTATTGCTATTCTAATTTCAAGAACATTTTCCCGATCAAAATTATTATAAGATGGACGAGTAAATGACCAAGTTAGCATTACGTGGAGCCGTAACATGGGCAAGTCAACTGGCGAGAAATTCACCATACATTATTTGTAAGTATACAAGCGAACCAAAAGACCTTTAATTTTCTACTACGGACAAAGCCGTGCGGGTACCACACTAGTCTGTTAATAAAAAAGTCCAACCTTTTGAGGCAATGGCACCAATCTTTCCGTACACTGTAAAAACGATTCAGGAACGTTCCTGGAAAATAATAAGGCAGCTGATGTGCCCAATTTCTTCCAGTAATATATCTTCGAAAAACCAGGAACCTTTCCTTGATTTACCAAGAAGGCTCCATAGAAATCAGAGCGATCACTGTCTCCGCTATGCAAGAAGGAACCAACCATACCTTTTGCTTGCAATTCCTGCACTGCAAAGCTGTATCTATCCATTGACTTTTTCGCTCATCATTAAGAGCTTAGCCAACGTGAACAGACCGGAAGCAGCCTTAGGCCGATACGCTTAATAAACACGCTTATTCAATCTTTAAACTGGTTGCTAAAAATATTTTCCACAAGAGTGAAAAGTCTGCACGCGTGCAACTTGTAGCGATTCAGGAAACTTTTTTGTGAAGATACTTGTTTTTACGGGGAAATAGGTGAAAACGTGTGAAATCCCGAGATGTTCCACGGAAATAACCAGTAACGTTTCGGAATTTTTTTACAGTGTGGTAGTTTAATACGGCCACGCAAACAACAGCAACAACGTTCTGGGTCAGAGGGATGAGACACGGTGTAATGGTTTTTCTCCGAATATTACGTATCCAAAGGTACATTTACCGACGTCGGCAGGCTGAAAGAGAGAGTTTTAGATTCACACACGTAGACAGACATACACTTCACTTCACTCCTTGAGAGGCCACAGTGCCTATCATTGCTGTAACTTAACCTGTTACGGCACCGTCGGGGCTTTCTACTACAATTTTACTACAAATTTACTACAAAATAATATATAGTTACACAAAATCAGAAAGCATTTGCAAAGTATACACTGTAAAAAAATTCCGAAACGTTACTGATTATTTTAGTGTAATATTTCGGGATTTCAATGGTTTTTATCTACTTCCTGAGAAAGTCATATATCACTGTTAAAAAAGTTTCCTGAATTGCTTCAAGTTGCACAAATGCAGACCTCTCACTGTTGTGAAAAATATTTTCAGCTCCCAGTTAAAAGACAAACTGAGTGTATATACATATAGTTTATCGGTAACGGTTTGATTATGGTCATCCAGACTTATTTCAGCTCCCAAAGGAAGCGTATAAGTCTAGGTTCCGCAGCATTGCAAGCTCGAGAGGTGTTTGCAATTCTGTCTTAGCGTTGGTCCTAGTTGAATAATGCTTCTGGAGCTTTTATGGTAAATCAAGAAGGCGCTGTACTATTATATCGAACTTACGTAAGTTAATCTTTTGACTGACTTTAACCGGGTAGATTATTGAATTCTTCAGAAATATTCCAAGATAATTTCAGGAAGGTTACTGACATTTAGAGGAAAACATTCCTGTCTTTTGCAAGATATGTCATTGTCAGAAATCGAGCACATCAGCTGCCCATTATTTTCGAGGAACGTTTCTGAATCGTTTTTTACAGTGTAGTTACACAAAAACATAATGCAATAACAACACATAGTTATGCAAAACATAAGACAATTACAACGTAAAACACCAGTAGTAACCAGAGCTTCAGTAGTGGCCACTTCAAGACGAAAAACGTAAACGGGTAATTTAAGAAAGTCTCCTACTTTTTTTTTTTTAAAAAAACATGGCTCATTCAAATCTGTACCTCAGAGCCGAAACAACGTATGTCACACACTAATCGCAACTTTAGAGGAGAGAGGAAAAAACTTTCCTCTGCAAAAGATGGAACTCGCGCTCTTTTAACACTGGTGAATAACTATATTTCTTTTTTTCTATTTTTTTCTTTTTTGAAATTGCATTCCATGGCTCGATGCGGATTAGAATTCGACACACAATGCACTACTAAACATAAAATCTTAATTGTTGAACTTACGTCAGTCAGGTTCTGGGGTAGAGAACGAACCTCTTTTCACACTTAGTGAGAACAAATTATAAATTTACGAAACTTAAAAAGACAAAAGTACTCCGTGCAGATAATTTGTAGGTGTAGAAAGAAAAGCAGACAAGCGAAAAACCAAATTAAAATGTTGGTCATCGTAAAGTGAAATCTAACCGGCATCTAAAACTATCAATCTTTGAAGGTGGGGCGTATCCGAGATTCTTCCAACTTTCATCTATCAAAATGACAGATTCGATTTCAATGGGGATGGACATTCTTGCGTAAGGGGATAAAAGGAGAAATGGTAGAAAAAATAAGGGAAATGCTGATATCTTTGCGGAAATGCTGTATTCCAGTTGGAAATTTTATGTGTTTGAACCTGTGAATGTTTGAAAAAGTATTGCTCGGAAAGAATAAGAATTTCATTAAAATCGTAGTATTATTTTTTTGGATCGTTCTATGTTTAAAAATAAATTGAAGAATATTACTTTCTGTATTTTCCGCTAGTATAAGAAAAAGTAAATTACATACAATCATTTTATTCCCTGTTCTATAGTAATGTAAGTAAATAAATTATACATCCATGAAAAGATGTACCAATCAATGTCTAACATTTTCAACTTAGAAAATGCTGCATTCGCAATATTATCAGACTCTTTAGTACACTGTAAAAACGATTCATAAACGTTCCTGGAAAATAATGGGCAGCTGATATGCCCAATTTCTTTCAGTAACATATCTGACAAAAAACCATGAACGTTTTTTCCGCTTAAACTCAGTAACTTTACTGAAATTATCCTAGAAGCTCCCTAAAATATTCAGAACTTTTTCCGTTTAAAGCCAGTCGTATATCTGGAATCTTAGAGTAAACTTCGGTTGGTATACTATAAAAGTTTGGCACCTTACTGCGTTTCGAAGAACGCTCCAAAAGCAGTATTTCAAACATTGTCAAATCGAAGACGGAATTACAATTAAGTATCAAAAATTTTACTCGCCTGCAATTCTTGCAAAGCTACGTAGTCCATAGACTGATTTGCACTCTTTAGACACCTTATGAGTCTGGACGGCCCACTCTCATAAACGAAGCGGATACACTTTACAAATACGCTCATTTAATCTTTAAACTGGGAGCTAAAAATGTTTTTTTTATTTTTTATAACGGTTAGAAGTGTGCATTCGCTCGACTTGTAGCAATTCAGGAAAAGATTTGACAAGGATACTTTACTTTTCCAGGAAGTGGATAAAAACCGTAGAAATCCCGAAACGTTCCACGGAAATGCTCAGTAACGTTTAGGATTTTTTTTTTACAGTGTATTAATTTTTTTGGAAAAATCGTATGATCACCACTTCTATGCAATGAACTATACATTTTTAATAACTTAAAAGTTATTTTCATGTACCTCAGTAGGAGTTCTACTTCTTAAATGCATTTTTAAGAAAACATTTTTATTTTCCTAAAGAATTCTTAGACATTTTCCTGCACGTAAAACAAATGTCAAACACAGATAATGGTGGATTTTTGATGCTCTAGTTGGCATCTGAGATCTGAAATTTCTACAACAATAACTGAATGGGATGTAAAAAAATAAATGTGCCGTAGGTTGAATTAAAGAAAAATATTTTATTTACTTCCCTAAATTGTTGTAAACAGTTCTTTAGAGGAAAGAGTTTTGCAACGACACTGGATTCGGTATATCATAATGATGCCTCTGTGCCAATATCGTCCCCAATCTACGACGTCACTGCGATTTGTCTTCATCAGAAACGAATTTGAAATTAACACTGAATTGCCAAAATAAAAAAAATACAGAGCCCTATTGAAACATTTTGTTCCAAAAAAAAAAAAAAAAACAGAAGTGCGCAATTTGACACTTCTTTAAAAGCGTTGTTTCCTTCAGTCAAAAGAACTATTTTTAGTCACTGAAATGGATAGAATAAACAAAAATAATAATAATTATTATTATAATAACATGGAGCCAGAAAAATTTTTTATTTTCCAAACAGTTATTTTATATTTAATTTTTTAACTGTCCGATTTTGGAAGGAAGGCGTGGTTTTTATGACGTCACAAGTAATGTACTATGGAGCGCTACTCCATTGCCGCCCTAAATGTTTGCACTTTGCTGCCAAGAGCGATGCGATGTTGTGATAATCTGCCCTGCACGCTAATGGCATCGGTGAATAGCCTTTAATCACTTGTCATGTCATATGCAGAAGCATATAAAATGAATTTCAATCTGTTCACCGATGAAAATAATTGTTAAAAAATATTAAACTTTGTCAAATTATTTAAAAATCGGTTAAATTCTTTTTTTAAGCAATCTCTATCCGAAAAAAAAATTATATATATATATATATATATATATATATATATATATATTAGGGTGGTCCTTATTTATATGGGAAATTTTTTTTTTCGGAACTCAACAAGTGACGGCCCCTAGTTTTGTGACACTATAATAAAAAGTAATCGGTGCAAAATTTGAAGTCAATCGGTCTATAATAACACGTGCCCCCTAGGACGTTGAACTTAACACTTTTGATAATTTTCCCACAAATCTTTGAGTTTTTACTTCAGACCCAGAAAATCGTTTCTCCTAGGTTTGCAAAGTTTTTTTATAGCCAGATAGCTCTAAAATTAATCTTTTTAATTACTTCATATCACCTAAAGATTTTACATCGAATAAGAATGAAATAGTGCTTTAGAAACTTTACCTTAATCGTACGCCTTTCTCAATGTATCTCAATCGTGTGCATTTTTCTCCCGATAGTCTTTGAATGTCTGTAAAGTACTAAATTGATTTTTTGACTCATATTTGGTAAATTGATTGGGAAATTCCTCGACTAATTGTGCTCTTCTTTCAGTTGTATCATTCACAACTTTCAGCATTTCAACTATATCTCTTCCCTTTAAATAGCTTCCTTCATTTTGCTATGAATCAGGATCAAATAGAAAAACATCTTTTAGTGTTTGTAACTTATCAAACAGTTTTATTGACTTGTAATTGATTCTATAAAGAGGAAAATCTTTACTAAGAAGATCTTTACTAAGAAAGTATTCCAAATCATCTACTGTTATCTGAAATTTTTTATACAGTCATCAGTCACGTCTTTCTTTTCAGCAAGCATTTTTTGGAGTAGTCTTTTCCTATCTTCAAAGTTAATTCCTTCTTCCAATACGGACAAAGCTACTAGTTCTACTATAGTACTTACTAAGTACCATAAGTGTGATTTATGAATTTTCCAATCACTGTTTCTGCTGCACGTTTGTCATCATTTTGTACACTGTTAGTTTTTTAGACACATTGTTTTAAATATCCTAGACTGGGTTGCTGCGAAAAACCATATTTTCATACAACATTATATGTAAAACAGCATTTACGGGCATTCTCTTCATGTAAAATCAATTTAAATTCTTTCCTAAATATATAAATATTCAAACAATAAATTCCTTTTGCCACCCATCTGGCTCTTGGACAAGCTCCAGGTTGTCGAAAACATAACCCAGTTGGAGGGACGACTTCACCAAGAAATATTATTACAAGTTATGAAAATTCTCTGTAATATTTCTCAATTCCGCTTTCTACGAACAATAATATGTCATCAACTTCGTCTTTTAGCTTTTAAGTGGCATGTGTACTTGCTTGAAATGTTATAAGTTCTGAATGATGGAGATATTTCCACAAAATTTTGAAGCACTTAAATAATAGAATATCAAGTTTAGAACTAAGAAAGGACAGAACTTCTTTAAAGACACTCTGCAGTACGATTTCACGTTCATGATGATGGCAATCCAAATGTAATGTAGGGTCTGGTGGGGGAAAGTGGTCAATGGGGTAAAGTGGTCATAATTCAAATATATGGCTATAGCTTGGAAATTAATGTTCGAATAAATGTGAAAATTTTATTTTAGGGTAGTACATTTATAAACTATATTTTGAATACAAAATTTTACAACTGGCAAAATTTTATTTGGTAAAAAAAAATATTTTGTGTAAATATGAAAATTCTTAAAATCTAAACACCTTTTTTAACTTCCTTGGGAAATTTTGTTTGTTAGAATTATGAACAGATTGACTGCACAGGAAGCTTCCTACATGTGTCAAGAACTCTTACTCATTAACAGTTAGCTGAATCTATTTTGAATAATTTGTTAGAACAATTTAAGTAACATGGGGTAAAGTGGTCATAATATTAGGCTTAACGAATATTGTTCTTCTAAAGTCATTAAATCTTTAAGTATAAGGTAGATATAAATTAAATTTTAATTTCACTTAATATGTATTGTTTTGACAATAAACAGGGTTAAATATACGAGTATATGCGTATGTATACGCATATACTCGTGTAGGCACGCATATATACGTATTCACATAAATGCACCAATAAACACGTATTTGGGTACCTGCAAGTATTTTTTATCTATACAGATATACATTAGACTATAGACGTATATTCCCGCTTATATACTCGTATATATACGAACAATTATATACTCAGGGAGACACGTATATACGCGTACGTACTTGACTAGACACTTGCATACAAGCATATGATATACATGTATACAGGGTGAATCTAAACTCTTGGTCAAATTATTAAAAGGTGTTAGACAGGACGATAAAAAGCAAAAATCATAAGAAACATCCAGAATCAAACTCAAGGCTGACGCACTACATGCACGCAAATCCAGAAACTGATGGATGCAAAACATGTCACAAATTTATTACATAAAGACAATTTTACACAACATTTTAGGTTTTAAGAAAATTTTAAATTTATTAATGACATTTGCGGCCGGCAGCTGTAATACATGCATCGCAATCACTCTGTTGCAATTACGAGACTTTTTAAAAACTTTCATCAGTCGCTGCACCTTCGTTGCGATGCGTGTATTAGAACTACTACAGGCCGTAACTTTTAACAACTGCTCTAAATATGTCTTAAAAACTAAAATGTCGGGTAAAATCATCTTTATGTAACAAATTTGTGACCTGTTTTGCTAACGTCAGTTTCTTACCTTTTGTGCATGTAGCGCGTCAGCGACCATAAATTCCTTATGATTCTTTGCTTCTTATCCTCCCCTTTCACACCACTTAGATATTGCAAAAAATCTTGGATTCATTCTGTAAGCATACATGTATAGTAGCGGATATACTCGTGGATTACGTGGATACATGCACTGGTGTATACACGTAAATGCACGTATATACGTTTAACAGGTATATAATCGTGTTTACACGTAAACATACGAATATACTCGTGCTTTCATATATATTTACGTGAGTAGACACGTACAAACACGCACTGGATATATCCACGAATTAACTCGTGTATACTCATATAAGTATGTATGTGCACTTATATATGCGTATATACGTCGATTGTACACGTATATACTCAGGTATGCACGCATATACTCAGGTATGCACGCATATACTCGAGATACAAGCGCAAAACACGCATATGATGTTCTTTTCTACGCTTTACTCGCATATACACGTGATACGTATATACTCTTGTAGACACGTATACACTCCTATAGGTAATCACGTATACATGCTGCGTGAGTATATACGTGTATACACTCGTGTATACACGTATATACTTGAGTAGGCATGTGCATGCATTTGATGTATACATGTATCTATTCATATATGAACGTGCTTACTCATGTCTACACGACACGTATAGTAGACTCGTGTATACCCGTATATACCCGTACATATACTTTTAACTATAAAAATAACCGAAATATACAAAAATTAGGGTTATTTGTAACGGTTTTGCAGTTTTTTTAAACTATGACCACTTTACCCCATGCTATGACCACTTTCCCCCATCCCATGGGGTAAAGTGGTCATAAATACAAAGGGAAATGAAAGTGTTATAAAACTACTTAAATTCAATATTTTTTTCCTGAAATGCAATGTACCGTGTTCTTTAATAATGCAATGTAAAATAACAACAAAAAAAGTTGAAGTGTTTAAAGAATTTATTGTTTTTATTATCCACCTAAGTTGAAAACCTACGATTTTATGACCACTTTACCCCACCAGACCCTATCACAATTCAGTTTTTGCTCTAAAAAATTACATGCACAATTTATACGACCGGTATTGTAAGCCGTTGTATCAAACACTACAGCTTGAACAGTTAGCAATAAAGAGCAATCGTCTAAGATATCATATACAACTGAAGAAATAGCTCAGGAATTCTGAGTAGTTGTTTAACATTGGGACCTAAAGCTATCACGGTAAGCCTATCGGCGTTTTTTTTTTTTTTTTTTTTTTTTTTTTTTTCAAGTTACATCTGGATGTAGTTTTGTATCCCAGTGAATAACTAAGAAATATAAATTTAAATTCATGAAATCTGTTTTTACCTCTAAGACTTTTTCTTGCTCTCTTAAGGAATGCACGATTGATCATAAAGTCATTTGGATTTAAATTTACTGCATCTACATAGGCTGGTAATACATTAACAGCATCTTTGTCCCTAATATGGCACTTGTCTAACATTGATGAAATGCTAGCAGATATCAATAGTTGTCAAGCTTTTTTGCGTTGTGGTAGACCAGATATAGAAAAAAGTTTCACAGGTTAGGATCGATACCTATTTCGGTTTCTAAATCTTGTAAATTGCAAGAAGAATTTGATGATAATAAAGGACTATGTACTGAAAAAGAAGACAATTTAAAGTATAGATTTTTACATTATTCCGATCTGGAATTCTTTTAAATTTATATTTTAGACATGGAAAATATAGTATATTTTTATGGTAGAGAAATGGAGGATTTTTCAAAATTTATATTTTAAGAATGCATAAACATTTAACTATATTTATAACTAAAGAACAGCGAATTAAAATATAATTGCCATTACTTATATTTATAGCATTGAAACATAACGATCCTATTTGCCACACCTATTACGTACACAGAAAATTTTCTAAATCAACACCCCCAAAGCTTGGAGGAGGCAACTTGTTGTTGTCAAAAATCACTCATTAATGGCCTAGGCCATTCATTAATGGCCTTTAGAATCCCTTGTATCCATCTTGATGGCAAGAAATGTTCCCTTGCCGCTTGGACTGAAACGAGCGCGAATAGCGGTATGCCTGTCCCAAGGCCATTGTTGCACATGTACCAGCTGTAATATGTAAAATTTTACAGAATGAAAGTGAGATAATGGTTTGTCTGGAAGTAGCAACATCTATTGAGGTTCAAAATTACTTTAAATATGAAACGTAAGAATATTTTTACATAAAAATGAGAAAATCCGCAATTTTTTCTTCGAAACTCAAAAAAGGGGGCCCTAGGGGCGCGGGTTAATATTCATGGATTGACTTAAAATTTTGCATGGATCATTTATTTGTATAATGGAACAAATTGAGGGGGCGTCGCGTAAAATATCTGTAACTTCGAAAATAAGGATCGCCCTAATATATATATATATATATGTATATATATATATATGTATATATATATATGTATATATATGTACATATATATACATATATATATATATATATATATATATATGTATATATATATATATATATATATATATATATATATATATATATATATATATATATATATATATATATATATATATATATATATATATATATATATATATATATATATATATATATATATATATATATTAACAACCCCTTGTCATTTAAATCATCCACAAGAAAAAAAATATACCTCTTCGGTTAGCAAGTTTTTGAACTTTGCGAGGAACATATCCAGATTCAAACTTGAAGAAAAAGTTCATTAAACTGGACGTGCAGGATATTAAAATGAATATCTGAATTGCCGGCACATTCGTACGTACGTTTGCACAAACGCACCTGACGAAAAAAAAAACTGGACAAAAGCGATTAAGGGACTTAGTAAAATAAAATTTTAGGTTTAAATTTTTATAGAAATTTTATAAACGTAGGGGAATGTGAGGCGAAGTGAAATGATTAAGATGACTGAGCTTTTTAAAAATGAACAAATGGGAAATTGGCTTTGCAAATTACAGCATATAAAGGAAGAACATTGTATTTTATTATAAAACTTACATTGAAACATTCTTTTTCTTATTTTTGCAGCAAAATTGTGCCTTGAAAAAGAAAAGCGGAAAATTTTCACTTTTAAATAAAAGATTTTCGAAAAGTATGTCTTTTGTCAGAAAAGATAACGGACATTCTAAATTAGGAAAGAGCTTATAGTCAACTATTATTTTATTTTTCAGCTTTTATTTCAAAACAAACTTTGCTATCACCTCTTCTTCCGCATTCCTATAACTTATATTCATTGCCCCACTAAATGGCGCTTGAGCTTAACGGGCCTTGACAATTTACGACTTTGCTGTGTTAAACCGATGCAGCTCATACGTCCACCAATCAATGCCCACGTTTCAAACTTTGTTTATTTTTGATTGGACGTCGCCCTTTTTGACCGCAAGAGGCGCTGAACGAAACCCCTGCATCCACCAATCAATGGCAACGTAATGGAAACAGGGATTCCCTGTAGCGCCATCTTTGTTGCCATGAGTTTCAGTGATTGCCACGGTCTATACGAATTAAGTGGGGCAATGAACTATTATTGTCTCCACGTGCTTGGAACGTTTCAGAAATATTTTTAAGTTATTTTGTTGCAAAAAGTTATATCACGACTATTAAGAATGCACACTTGCAAAAATACTACGTTTTAGTAAAACGATACGAATTTTTGACATAAAATGCACTAATTGATAATTTTTAATAACAAGAGTAAAACTGCAACACATATAGACTTTTTACTATATAAATGTCATACACTTACATATGCTTTTCTTCTGCAGCTAATAATGCAGACTTTGAACAAAAATTTCAGTTTATTCAATAATATTTTTTAAGCTACTTACACGAATGAGAGTAAAATTAAACTATTGAAAGAACGCTACAACTAATACGTTAGTTATTTTTAAAGACTGACTGCGTCGTGAAAAATTTATTAGCTTTCACATCATTTTGTTTATTTCTTAATTAGTTGATGTTCTTGTAAGGAACGCTTTAAGGCAATTAGCGAATATTTATACATTTTTAATTTTTAAACAGCTTATTTATTAACTGAAATGAATTTTTAAACTCTTAACAGTTTTCATTCTTCTTTCTTTTACGTTCGGTTGAAATATTTATTTTAAATACGTTATTTTGCATTCTTGGGAATAAATGAAATAAGGTACTTTAAAAGAACGAAACAACCACAATGATAATAATAATAATAAAATATTTTTCTTAACGCATCTTTATTTTGCAAGCCTTTTTGAGCATGAAACATCACTTATTTACCTGTGCATGCTATTTAAAAAAAGCGAATAGAATATTTGTTAAATTTTCATTCAACAGGCAAAGGTTCTTAAAATTCCTGCATATATGTGGTAATGTTTATTCAAAAAAAGATAACTTGTTTAAAGAGTAAATAAATAATAATAATAATTGTTTTGTCGTTTTATTTACGCAATAAAAACAATTCAGAAACATATCAGAGAAATAATGGACAACTAATGTGCCTAAATTCTGCCAGTAGCGTATCTGGCGAAAACATCAAGGTATTTCACAAAAATTCAGTCAGTGCCCTGAAAATATCCTGAAATCTTTCTGAGGAATTCATAAACCTTTCTAGTTAAATTTAGCGGCGCTTTCGAAAAAAAAAAATAAAGATTATTCCAAGAAACTTCGCATATGTTTATAGTAATCTCCTTGCATTATTCTGATTTATTAGAAAAGCTCCTAGAAAATTTGAGAAAATATAGCCAAGTCTAATGCGGAACTGCAAGCAAACACCTACAGTGTAAAAACTATTCAGAAACGTTCCTGGAAAATAGTTAATTGCTCATGTGCCCAATTTCTGCAAGTAAAGTAACATATCTTGCAAAATACAGGGTGATTATAATTAAAGTTCCATTTTTAAAACGTTGTAAAAATAAAACCACTGGTCAGAATGACGTCAGATTTCAACAGCATATTATTGAAGAAGGGGGAAAACGTATGGTAAATGAAAAATAAATAGTTGAAAGTTTTAGCAATAGATGGCGCTGTAAGCTTCATAATTTGATGCGCATGACAGCTGTTTTGATTTACATATTTTTTCGATGAGACTGGTGCCTCCGGTCCTGTTACTTGTACCGTAACTGGTAAGCGCAGTGAATGCCTTTCGCGCAACCACGTCATTCCAGCTCCACTGCAGCGCGGTTGCGTGCATGAAGTCATTTTTATGCAAGATGGCGCACCTCCGCACATCGTGAATCCAGTGAAGCAGCTGCTGAAGCACCATTTCGGAAATGCTAGAATTATCAGCCGCCATTTCCATACAGCCTGACCGTCCAGATCACCTGATCTTAACCCGTGTGACTTTTGGCTATGGGGCTATCTAAAAGTTGCTGTGTTCAGTGCTCAGGTTGCAAACTTAGCTGAGCTGAAGGCACGCATTGCGCAACACATTTTAAACTTTAGCCCGGAAAAACTTCGATCAGTTGTGGAACATGCTGTTTCTCGAGTTTAACTTGTTTCAGAAAACGGGGGACAGCATATTGAACATTTTTTGTGCCAGTCTCACGACAGTTAAAGACCAATTTGATGAAAGAATAAACGACCGCTTTTAAATTATGATGCTTACAGCGCCATCTATTGCTAAAAATTTCAACTATTTAATTTCCATTTGCCATACGTTTTCCCCCTTCCTCGATAAAATGCTGTTGAAATCTGACGTCATTCTGACCAGTGGTTTTATTTTTACAGCGTTTTGAAAATGGATCTTTAATTATAATCACCCTGTATAGGAACATCCACCCCACTTATAGTCAGTAACCTTTCTGAAGAATTAAGAAACTTCCCAGCTTAAAGACAATCACTTCGTTCAATCCTCTCAGCGAAAAATTAAGTACGTTTAAAAGTAATAGCGTTGGCCCCCTTTTTGACTTACCAGGAAGGCACCAAAAGCATTATCGTAGCCATAGCGAAGAGAGAATTGCAAACACCTCACGTGTCTGAACCTCTTGCACAGCTACAAATACAAGACTTACCTGCTCTCAATGGGAGCTTAGTCAATCTAATAGAACCGCTATTAAAGGGAAGCCATACGCTTAATAAATGCGCTCATTTAATCTTCAAAGTGGTAGTTAAAAAGTTTTTTTTTTTTTGCAACTTTAAGCAATTCAGGAAGGTTTCGATTAAACATATCCTTAAAATTTGGCCGAAAATTGATGAAAACTTGTGAAATTCCTACACATTCCACAAAAATTATCAGTGACGTTTCCGTATTTTTTTTTATTGTAAAGCCCCATAATTGCTGGCATTTCCCGCAAAACTGCAGAATCCTGAGAATCCTTTCATCGTCTTTTGAAGCTAAGTCGATCCGGACGAACTGCAATGCGGCTAAAACCGAAACATTTAATAAAAACACTAATTACATCTTGAAACTAGTAACTAAAAGTATTTTTCACTGCATTAAAAAATCCGAAAATGATACAAATTGTAGCAATTCAGGAACAACCCTTTTCATAAAAACTCTTAAAGTTCCCACGAAACTGGTCCGAGATCGTGAACTCCCGCAATGTTGCCCAGAAATAATCTGAAACGTATCAGAATTCTCTTACAGTGTACACTGTCAAAAAAATCCGTCTTTTTACGCTACATTTTCATTCATTTTTCGACGAAAAATTAGCCTTTTCCGGTGAAACGAAAACTATCTGTCAAATGAGCGCGCGCATGCGCAGTTGACATTTTTACCATTCTAAATTCTCTACACTTGCCGTGCCGACTGCCCGCCAAAACCAAGACCTGACAACGGCCATGTGTAAAAGTGAATGAAAAGTCCTGTGACCTCAAGAAGTACCTTCAATATGAATAATCTAGTTATTGGGTGAGTACTTATTTTATAGTTTGATTCCAAAAATATGTATTGTTCCTTTTTACTGGAAAGCAGTACGTAATATAGCTTGAAAGAAAAAAAGTTAATTTCGCAGATGAGTAAACGCCGCCATATTTAAATTTGTATACAAAACAAAGCTTCCATTTATATTGAGCAGGAACATAACAGGGCTTATGCAAAGCCAACAAATGTACTTTTATTTGAGTTTACTGAAAAAGGTTAGAAATAAACCTTGGGACTTGTTTGGAAGTCAAATTGTGGTTGAGAGAACGATATTTCAATATTAATAGTATTTACGTAAATTGATTTTACAGTAGCGAGACAATGTTCATTTTGTAAACTTTCCATTAAGCCTTGAGAAAGGCTTTTGTTGAAAAATTTCAATTAAGCAGTGTAATTTCGTTTTAATACAAAGTTGCTTTTGTTGAAAATGATAATACAAATTCGTATGCTAGTCGAGTGATGTTCTTTTTAACCTGGACTATGAAACTTTAACTATATGAAAGAATAAATATTCGTTTATATTACTTGAAATAATTAATAAATAAGTAGTTTGAACGAACCTTTTAAATTTCTCTATCGATGTAAAATATTTTGCTTGTGTTATGAAATTGAAAATATTCTGTTATAGAATTTGATTCTTATTTTCATTTTAAATTCACAGCTCCAGCTCTATAACTTTGGGTCCCCCTGCTAAAAATCAGTGGGGCCCCTAAACGCCCACTAAGTTGCTCTGCCCGCCCCTCAAAGAGTGATTGTTTTATGTTTTTAACTGCTTCAATGTTTCTACTTAAATTTTGAATTCATTTATTTCAATGTTTTATTTATTTATTATTATTGTTTAACAGTTTTTAACTTGTGTTTAAACGCTTCTGGGTAGCTGTGTGGAGTTTTTATCCTGATTTTTAGAAACTCATTTTACTAATAAGTTATATCAGCAAGGAAACAAGTCTCAAGGCCATAGCCAGGATATGTTTTCGGGGAGGGACATGGTCGGGGGCAAATGTGGTTCGAGACATGTAATACAGGAGAAAAATAGCTTTTAAAAAAATATGTTTATTATGTTGTTTGCAAAAATTAAACTAAAATAAAATTAATTTGAATTCTGAAATTTTAAATTCAAATTATGTTTTTCGCAATCACGAGTTGCGATAGGACCCTACTCATTGGTTACTAGGTATCCCACTCACTTGTTTCTAGATACGGTTCCTGGTCCCCCAAGCCTGTCCCTCCTCTTAGACGGTTACGAGTGTATAATATGTGTAGGCTTGTGTGTGTGCATAGACCTGTGTGTATGCACGTTTGCGTTTGTGTCTAGGACATGGACACCACCAATCAGGAGAAGCATCTACCGGGGGCCAGTTACGTCTGCAGAGGACGGTGGGGTTGAAAAATGAACCACAACATCACGGACGGTGAAATGAAAATAATTAGCAATTTTGATTGCTCAATAAAAAAATATTATCAAATAATTATTTTAATTAACAACTTAGTTGATTAATGTCTAATAATTAATTTATATTGCACCAGAATTATTCATCAGATAAAAATGATATTTTTGTATAAGATCTCTCACTGCCGGGCCACTATCTGATGACTGCCCAACTCAGCAAAATAAGACTTATACGGATGTAAACACATACGGTCTATAATGCATCATACAGTGTTTATTACATGTTCGCTATTACAAATGCTTGCAAGGGGCCTCTTAGAATAACTTTCGGGCAAAAAAATAAAAAGTCACAATTAAAAAGTAATCCACAATTGACACCTCAAAAAAAAAGTGCTTAGAATAATGATTCAAATTTCTCAAAATAATGCTTTTTTTTAATGATTGATACACATTTTTTATATTCATTTCCTTAAAAAATTATGTATTAAATTCATTAATGTAGATAACAAGTATTTAAAAGTTTGAAAGAGAGGGGGGGGGGAAGAGAATACTTAAAATTGTTTTCTTGAAAACCCAAGTAGTTAACTAAAACTAGATTCTTCAACTTGTTAATTGAAATCTAATCAATTGCAAGAAGCAAGTTTATACAGACATAGTTGTTATTCGTAGAAATTAAAATAAATTAATAAAAAAAAAATTTATTTGAATTCTGTCATCTTGAATTCAAATTATGTTTTCCGCAATCACGAGTGTGTGTTTGTGTGTGGGGGGGGGGTATGTGTATGTGTGTAGGCATGTGTGTTTGTGTCTGTGTGCAGTCATGAGTGTGTGGGTAGTTGTGTGTATGAGTGTTTGTGTGCGTGGGGGCGGGGTATGTGTATGTGTGTGTAAGCATATGTGTTTGTCTGTGTGCAGGCATGAGTGGCAGTTGTGTGTATTTGTGTGTATGTGTAGGTGTCTGTATGCATGCGTGTGTGTTTGTGTATGTGTGCGCGTGTGTATGTATGCGTGTGTGTGTGTGTAGGATATGGACGCAACCTGGAGACGGTTTTCGCTAGAGGAGCAGCATCGTGAGGCCGGCCGACGCGACGGGTGGTGCTGGCAGAGGGTGGTGCCGTGCCGGTGGGAAAAATGATAGCACGCCAAAAAGTCAAATGAAAGCAATAAGCAATCAAAAAAAAAAAAAAAAACTTAAAGGATACAAATGCGTCAACTAGAAGGTAAAATTTTTTGCATCAAAAAACATAAATCCTTTACTTGTTAATTTATTAAAATCGACTAAAATCAAGCATTTAATCAAAAGTATTATTGGGTTAAAAATGAGTTTTGATCATGTAAATTTGTTACATTTCTTATTGATGTTTTAAAAATGTCCTTTTCCCCTCTTTTAAAAGTCTTATTCGTAATAAGAGTCATTAACATTCTGTGATGGACCAAGGTGTAAAAAAAATAAAGACTTCTTTGAAAAAAAAATTTAAATGATCCCAAAAATAAATAAATAGATCAGATATAGACATCTTTTATTTAGGTCGAATGCTTTGATTTAAAAAAAAAAAAGACAAAATAGCTGCTTTGATCTCCCACTTCTTTGATGCTCCAGCCGCCTTACAGGCGGCTAATTAAAAATTATTTTCAGGCTGAGTAAGAGAGTATTTGAATAGATGAAAATGGTTAAGTGAGGATAAAAACGTATGGACATAATAAAAAGTATAGGACGAAAACATAATGGGGAAAATAAACTTAAGAAAGGAAAGTTTTAGTGACTAATTTTTAAACGGCAGCATAGTTGGAATTCAGAATCTAAAAAAATATTTATCCAAGAATTTCGGGGGAGGATTTGTCCCGACGGTCCCCACCCTATCTGCGGCCCTGTGTCTCATAACTTTACATTCTTTACATCGAGTCCACCCCCCCCCCCATTCCTTGCTTATGTGCTTTAGTAATATGTGATGATTTTAAATTTTTCTCACATTTGTACCAAAATATTGCAAAAATATATTGAACTGTTAAAAGACTTGATCACAGTTTTTAATAATTTATTTTGTTATTATTTTTTTGGTTTCTTGGGATGTGCCCCCCCCCAGTGTTGCCTCCCCCCCCTTAACAAGCGAGGGTAGGCAAGGTAATTCAAGCGAGGGTGTTTAACTATAATATTTCTAGACTTGCTGAAAATGAATAGCTGATACAAATGTCTTTTTACCGTTTTGTGATTAAGGCTTTAACAAGAGAAACTTTCTGTTTTTTAAATTTTTCATGGAAGATAGAATTAATATAATTCTTGTTTCGGTGCGCTTTCGCAGCTGGAAGCCATCAACACTTAATATCTTTTCCTCAATAACAACTAAAGATTTTTCTTGTCATAGTAAAATTGCAGTTGGAAATCAAACAGGATATTAATCTGAAATGAATTCAGTCCAAATGAATTAAATTTCATTTAGCATTATTTTTGGTTTCAAAACTTGGTTTCAGAAATTTGCATGTAAAACGAATAATGCATATATGTAGGTGAAAGCTCAAATTAACGATAATTGTTTATGTAAACGAATGAAGTGATAATTGGAATAGAAATACTAATTATAAAGTTATATAGCATTTTAAATAAAAATCAAAATGTAGCTAAAACACTAAGAAAAGATCCATTTCAGCCAACAATTCCACTGTTATAAAATATTTACTATTTGTGTCAGTGATATTTTTTCAGAATGTTAAGGAAGCATTTTTATGGGTTTAATATCCAGCCCCATTAGGCCATGTGTTGATTATTCCTTTTTGCATTGAAGTTCTTTGCTAGCTTTTTTTAATATTCAAATTTATGAAAAAGCCATGTAATGTAATGTTGAAACAACATCAACTGAATATATATAATTTTAGCATCATTATAGATTTTTAACCATGGACGCACTGAATACTCGATTTTAGTCTTACAACACATTGATATATTAACCTTACTGTAACTAATTCATTTAAGTATGAAACATTAACCAGAAAAATATAAGTTCATATTATCCTATCAAGTGTTCAAAAGTTGATTTAACTGCTCATTTTGTCTATAAAATATGCTCCCAAAAACATATCTTCATTTCGTAAATAATAGAAAAGGTGATCAATAATATGTGGAAGGAAACACTTAGTATGAATTAAATTTTGCAGCATTTTAATTTTTGAAGTTTTACAGTCGTAGGAAATATTAAATAAAGATGTACCAAATACCGTTTTGGTGGAGTACAGAGTACTCCGCCAAGTACTAATTATGCTTTAAATGAACGAATGACATACATGTGATAAATTTTGAACTCATATTGAATAGCTATATAGACCTCCATGTAATAGTTTTCAAAACAAGTTCCAGCTAAAATTCGATTTTATTTAAAATATTATGTTTATGTCAAAAACTTAACAAAAAAGTTTTTTTTTTAATTAAAAATAAATAAATAAATAAAAAATATGATTATATGAATGAAAAAAAATATGAATCTATTATAGTTCTAATCATCCGCCAAACATGAATAATGTTTTTAAGCAATAAAACAATGTTAAAAACAGATGTTCAGGAGCACTCCTGACACATGTTTTGACGTTACAAAGAATGCTTTTTCAATTCATAAAATGTAAGCTTATGGATGTAGACATCCTTTTCTTTTTGTCATTACAAATACTTGTACTTTTTTATTAATTGAAAAATGTGTATTGAACAATATTTAATTTTTTACAACTACAGTGAAACCTCCGAATAGCGGACAGTCAAGGGACCAGAAGTTTTGTCCGTTATTGGGAGGTGTCCGCTATTAGGAGGAACTACTTAATTTACCTTTTTCAAAATGGGCTGTTGTTCCCTTTGTAGAACACAATCGAAACAATTGCGAAAGGTTTACTACATTTTACTTCAAATGTAATAAATCTGTTTTTTCTTAATAAATGTATACTAACAGCACACACTTGTCTTAAAAAGCATTTAATCAATTAAAATAATCAGTTAAAACATTACAAAATCCAAAACATTAATTTTTTCTTTCAATGTCAGTCTCTTTCTTTTAGTTGCCATTTTAAAACTCAAATAATATTGTCACACAAAAAAATTAACTAAATCAACACGCCTTTAGGAAAGTTTGCAACTGCAAGGCTACGATTGCTGCATGAAAAGCTGGTTCGCTTGCCTCTCAATTCATCTCAGGGTATGAATATCCCATTACCAACGGCGGCGATTCGGCAGAGCCACTCCCCTCCCCCCCCCCCCACGCACACTTAATATGGTTCATTTATTTTATCTCGAGTATCACTATTACATGGTTGACAGTTGGCAATATGACTTTGAATATGAGCAAATATTTTTCATATCTAAAAATTAAACAACCCAACGAAATTACGGCCCCGTTAAGCCGACTACTACCGGCGCCGGTCTGCTCAGTTGCATCTCCCGAGAGACCCAGTTAGAAAAAGCGCCCAGTTTCCTCTTTTTTATCTAATTTTTGAATAGTTATTGTGTACAAAATTCATTAAAATCTTAAGAAAAACTTACGTTAATTATTAGACTGACATCAGTTTTCACTTATCTGCTTCAATACTCTCAAAACTAGTCGTAACAAAATTATGACTTTTTTTTTCTCTGCCTCCGACTTTTAAGCCCCAATCACTGCCCCTGCCCATTACCAACCTTTTAATTCCAAGAAAGTGATAAGGAAATGACGGGGGGGTGGGTGGGTGGAATATCAGTTGTGGAGGATGAAAAACTTTGTATGGTAAGCAGTTACTAAGATATTCTGTGAAAAGAAAAAAAAATCCGGAAGTGCTACGATCGCAAGGGAAATTTTTTGTGAAATAACTGTCCGTTATTCGGAGTGTCAGTTATTCAGAGTGAATTACATGGAATGGGCTATATTGAAGGACTGGGACTTGCAAAAATGTCCGTTAATTAGAGGTGTCCGTTATTCGGGAGTGTCCGTTAAGGGAGGTTTCACTGTACTTGGTATTGGCCGAGTCAGTAGCATACATAGCATCCTCCCGAAGGGAGGGTGCATGCTCTAAAATAAAATAACACTATGTTAAAATTTTTAAAAATACATACGGAAGCATGGGGGGGGGAGGCAAATAAATCTATGTATTATACTGAGCTGAGTACCTCATCAAAATTTGGCCCAAGTATGAGTATTTGGCAAATTGACCAAGTACTTTGTACATCTCTATTAAAAACTCATAATTTTCTTGAAAAAATGAGTTATTTTTTAAACAATTTCATATTAAAATGAAACTATCAAAAACTATTTGTGCTAAAAAATTGCTTATTTACATATTAATTGATAATCTGTTTTAGATTTTCCCGATGTTGATGATGTGTAAAATTGTCCTCTTAACACCTTTCTCCGGACTTTTTGGTAAGTTCATATTATATTTATGTTGGAACCCAGCGTCAAAATTGGACAATGTCTGAAAACAAATGCCCACAACATGAATGGATCATGAGTAAATGTGCCAATGGGGTTGCTTCTGAAATTTTAAAAGTATTTTTTTCTATAAAAGCATGTTTAAAAATATAGGATTCGACCATTTTAAATACATAATTGCAAAGTTTAATATTTAAAAAATTATTTTAATGGTGTGCAGATTCAATTTTTTCTTTTTTTGCTTCTTTCTGCTCATGACATCACAAATGATGAAATGCTATTAGTGCAGAGCGTAATATTTAGTTTGCATGTTCACTCACATTTGCTGGCGCTGATATGGTTGATGGCAAGCATAGAGAACAATATTCAATTGGCTTCTGAATTATCATAACCTGGAAACGTGGTAGACAGCAAGCGTCAGCACCACTAACTGGAGTACGCCCCAAAGTTGATCATTTGCGACGTCATAAAGACAACGCCTTGTTTGAAAAATTGTACATTTAAAAAAAATAATTGAAAATTATCCATTTAAAAAAAAAGATTTTGCTTGCTCCATGTTATTTTTTTGCTCATTCTATCAACTTCAGTGGCGAAACGTAGTACTTTTGACTGATAGAAACAACCCTATTCTAAAATTTAATTTCGGAATTTGTGCATTTAAATTTCTTTAATTCGCAATCGGGCAAATTAGTAGTGACCCAAGTCCGACTTCATATTTAAAAGATAGGTGAAATACTCCTTACATCTCTAAGCCATATAGATATCAGAAGAGTCATTTTTAACTCTAGGGTACTTAACCTATGAATGGAATGAGTTAAAATTTAGCTTGAATGATGTTTATTGAATATTTACAGTTAGAAAAGCATTTCCAATAGTCCATAGTGAAAAAATATGTTCTAATGTGACCAGTGGCGAATTCAGGATTTAGTTCTGGGGGTGGCTGAGATCATTAAAAATGTATGTCTCCTTGACATCGCCAAAAGTTCATTGATGTAAATGAAGTCGTTTGAAAAAAAAATATGTTTTTCAGGAGGTTTCAAGGGCTAATGAAATTTTCGGAGTCACAGTTGAAATTATCTAAAATTTGGTGTTTAGTGATAAAATTTTAAAATTTAAATGTCAGTAAAAAAATAAAAATTTTAAAAATAAAATTTTTAGACATTATTTCTAAGCAATTTGAAGGCAAAACTAACAATTCTTGTTGATTATGAAAATTGTCCATGGCAAATGCAAGTCACTAAATGTAAGTAAGAAAAATCGTGGACTAATAGTTACAAAAAGGGAAAACGAAGATAAAATTCTGAGAATTGACACTAAGCGCATTAATTAAGGAGGTCTGAAATTTTTTTTCTGTTTTTCTTCTTTTTGAGCAAATAAATTTTTTTAAAAGGCAGGGAAAAATTTCCGAAATTCGACAGGAAATTTCGGAAAACAAGTATCTCTATTACTATAGCAAATTAGTGTATAAACCTGAGGGAGACGATTAAAATGATAAAGATAGGATGAATATAGGAAATTATATATTTTATTATTTTACCTTAAGATGCATACACAATAAAAAAAAATTCTAATCGAAAAAAAAAATTAGTTATAGTCTGGAGCCGGCTGCAGCCTCATAGCCGCCCCCCTGGATTCGCCACTGAATGTGACCTAATTTTATTCTTCTGTGACCATAATTCATATGAGCTCAATAAATAACTTCAAAAAATTTCGTCATTAGTTTTGTCAAAAGTGTTTCTGGGTTGGGCCACAACTTGTTATTTTTTTTAAATTTCAATTTTGATGTCACAAATAGTTGATACCTCTTACTTTTCGAGTCCTTAGAGATGATGTATTGCTTATTTTTCTCTTATCCACACTGATTTTCCTTTCCGCTATTGTCTCAATTATGAATACTTGGGTGTTTCCCCAATCTTCCAAGAGTAAAATTAGACTTATATCAGCACTCATTTACCGGATCAGGAATTTATCAAATTCAAATGCACCAATTCTGAAATAATGTAAAATTTCGGACTTGGAGCATAGTATTTGTCAATGATCCATTTGTGTTATGAGCAACTTTTTACTTTTTTGGACTTGAAATTGTCGGATTTAAGAATTGGGTTACAACATTGAATTCATTCAAATGCTAATGCATGTCACTCTGAACAAATGCATACTTGAATTAAAATAAAATGTTTCATTTGGATCTTTGGTGAGCGCTTTTTGGGAAAACTTTATGGCTTAAAAAAAAATGTCATAAAAAGTTTTTACGAAAATTTAGTTTTCATTTTAAGCATAAAAATGCAGTCAATGTAAGAAATTAAAAAAAAAAAAAAAAATTCTCTTTAGCTCATTGCTTTGCTTGTCAAGTTGCTTAAGGTTGATTATTTATACAGTACTGCTCCTTAAAGCGCGTAGTGTTGCAAGATTGTGTGAGGAAAAGTAGCGGATATTTTTTACTGTGGCTGACAGTTAAAAATTTTATTGCTGGCTAGTCTTAGAGAGACTTAAAATTTTGGCCAAAATTGGAAAAGGTTTTTTCTGGATGACTCAAAGAATCTGCTGGAGGGAGTATTCCCTCCTCTCAAATTGTAGTTTTGTGGTCGAGGGGAGGGGAGTGAAGAGTATTATAGCTTATTGAAATAAAATACATATAATGAGTCGAGTTAGAACCCAACTATAAACATTTGGATCAAAAAATATATTTAGATCAAAGTTTAAATGGGTTGTCCCCAAATGGGAAGTAATTTTATTTTTATAGTGCTTATCTTGTGTTGTGGTCTGAGCATTACCTTGTTCTTTCAGTACAAAGAAGTCAGTTTGCTTTGTGTTTCTCTTTATTGAAGTTAAATCATTTCTTGCACTCATAATTTTTAAATTTAGTCACTAACTGTTTGCTTTAAAATTGTAAATAGTAATTTGTTTTATTTAAATGCCACGGAAAACAAATTTCTCTTTCTTGTGGTTGGAAAAAGCAGACAAAAATGTATGCAAGATCAGCATTGGTGCTGTTCAGAAAAGGATCACTTTAATGCATTTTGTTCTGTTTATACACTATCTTTCCAATATTGATAATCAAGGATTTTTACAGGTGTACTGTCTCATGCTGATGTGGCGAGCAGTGATGTTCCCATTAATTTTTTGAGGGTATACCCCCAGTAATCAGTTATACACAATATGTGTATGCGATCATATACGTAATATGTCATAATGTGAGAATTTTTGAAGCTTGAGGGTATAAGCTATATGTTTTTAAAATGTTTGAGAGTATATAGCGTATGTGGAGCATACCCAATGGGAACACCACTAGTAGCAAGACATAAGAGGTTGAAAGTAGATTGAAAAATCAAGTTGTATTTTTAATTCCATGTTCTTCGTCCTCTACTGAAAACAAATTAGTTGTAATGAAGCAATTCAAAGCTTTTGCCCCAAATTCACTCCAAGATAAAATAGTTGCGGTAATAAACAATTATTCATTTGCATCTTTAAATGATTTATCTGTTATTTACAGGGACATATCTGATAAAAGTTAAGTATACATAAAATTTTGGGCTTGCAGCCTACTTTAAATCTTTCCTTATTAAGGATATTTCTTTCTCATTCTTTAATTCACTTTGATGAAACAATAACAAGGTAAGTAAAGAAGCACTTGAACAGACATTTATTCTACTGGTATATGTTTCTACTTCATAATGTGTCACTGTGTTAAATAATAAAATATTGAATGCATTCTGTTGTAGTTTTCAAGAATTTGAAACGTTTTATAATCCAATATGAAAATCAAGCTAATGAATTACATTTAAATTTAAAAAAAAAACTTGATATTTGTTGTCTTAAAAATGTACTAAAATTTTATAAAAATTGTGTCCTAAAACTTTTGAAATCATCACTTGCATAATTTTAGCAAAATGCATTTTTTGTTTGTTTATAGGGGACAATATTAAAATTCAGAAGAGTTTTTAATATTTTTGGATGGAAAGCATCAATACATGCAAGTAATATATTTTCTGAATTAGTTCATTCAGCGGTATGTTATTGTCATGCATGTGTGACTTAATTTTAATAATTTAAGTAAGTTATAGTTAATATTTGGGTATGTTTGTTTGGGAAGTATTTACCAAGACCCATCCAAAAATAAACACCTTTCTAGTAAAAGAAAGCACATTCTCTAAGTACACATTTAACATTTATTTAGTAAAGAAATTTGCAATCTTGTTTTGTTGAATGAATATGATAGAAAAAAAAAACTTCTGTCCAGTAGAATTTTATCTATTTGTTCCAGCCCTTTATTGTCATTGTCTCTTATGGAACATTTTTTCAATCTCCTAGCACATCTTTATTACGATTACAGGTGTAGGTATTATTCTAATCTTAAAAAAATCCTATAATTCCTAATACCTTCAAATTTATACTAAATATCCTACAATTTTCGTAACTTCACCTCACTTTTTTTCAAAAAAAGGGAAATTTCCTGCTTAAATTGGTTCAACCTTTTTTATTAGTATTGTTTACAGTCGAAAGTTGCATGTGGTATGATGTAACTTCAAAAGATTAATCACTAGCATATGAAACCTCAAATGTGAGACTTCAGAATTCAAATTTTTTGCCAGTGCGAAATTGACTTGCAAAAAATCTAGAAAATTGTTTGAGTGATCTCAATACCAGTCTAACCACATGAACATGCAAGTAAATTAATGAAAATGTTTCCTTTTTTTAGTAAATTTAGATTTTAATCTTTTGCAATTTGTTCTAAGGTGAATGGTGGGAATCCTATGAACAACATCTAAGGGCACATGTGAACAGTTCCCACATAAAGTTAAAATTACTGTAACCTACTTTAAGTGTTTTTTAAAAATGCATAGGTAAACACAACAAAATTACATCACTTTTGGAATGTTGATTATTTATGGACGGTTGCAACTATGTTAACATTTTTTACCTTCAAGTTTTTTTAGTCACTTAAAATAGAAGCCAATTTTTTCAAATATTTTCTTCTTATTTTCAAAAATGCTCACCTTTAATTGACTCAAGGTATGGAAAAGGGCAAGAATTTATTAAACAGCAGGCATACTGCTGCACCCTTCTCTGTTTAGTTTTATTGTCTTGTGATAATTTCTTTTCTTTTCTTTCAGTGTCTTTGCAGAAATAAACCGGGAAAGAAGAACCAAGAGTAAAAAAGTGTTAACCTAGTCAAAAGGCTTAGTTTTTGGTGCCTTTGACATTTATATTTTAATTCTGTGCTATGTCTTTCAAGTACAGTATACCTCGAAAAACTTGATATGACAAAAAATTATTTCTCCCCTTTTGCATATTTTTCTAATGTTATTTTTCATTCTTATGTTGAAGCGTTTTTAATCAAAACTTTGTTATGTGGAATATTTTTCGAAGTCAAATATGACTTTTTCAGAAAAACCGCAGTTTATTGTCTTGAAGCCACTCAAGGAATGTTTCCAAAAGTTTCACACCCTTTCATTATTTCTCTCAAGGGTTACGAATGATTAGGTGAAGCTTATCTTCTGTCACTTTCATGGTGCAGCCTAGGGGATTCAGAAAATTTAAGTCCAAGAAACGTACCTAAAACTTTTTGCCCCCTTCTCATGCCATTTCGTTGGACCTTTTGACCCTATTTTCACCTCCTTGAAAACGGGAGATGAACGGAAAACCCCTTTAGAGACGCAGGGAATGGTGAAATCCTTTGTCTAACTTCTTTTGTTCCGGAGCACTCGAAACTCGTTTGAAACCATTCTGTAACTTAGTAATCCAAATCTTTGATCAGTTTAGTTGTGGTAAATCACTACATTTTGCTACTTCTTTAGAGTATCCTTTTTTAAGCTTTCATTATATGTTTCCACTTATTTTTAACTAGTGTGACTAATTTTTAAAATATTTTAAATTATGATTATACCCTTGTTATCTCAAAAACTTGATATCTCAAACTTTTTTTACCGTCCCTTCGACTTTGTGATATCGAGAGTATACTGTATTTGAAACATTTTAAGAATAGTTTCTTCATTAATGTTCTGCAACTTAATCATTATTGAACAAAAACTTATCAATGCAAATTCAAGTAAAAGTTTTAAGACCAGCTGATATTAGGAATGTTGTTCTTAATTGAATAAACAGTGGGGTTGTTTTCTTCAGTCAAAAGTACTACTTTTAGTCACTGGAGTTGATAGAATGTGCAAAATAAATAATAATAACATGGACCCAGAAAATACTTTCATTTTCCCAGCAGTTATTTTTTAATTAATTTTTTTAATGTCCGATTTTTCAAACAAGGCATAGTCTTTATGACGTCACAAATGATCAACTTATGCGCATACTTCACTGGCACTCTGAATGCTTACACTTGCTCTTTACCACAATTCTACGTTATGATAACCAAAAAGCAACATGCTCTTTCAGAAAAAAAAAATACTTTCAAATTTAGGAAACGACCCCATTCAGCAATGGTTTGATATACAATTATCCTTGAAAATTATACTTTTATTTAAAGTGTCATTTTTTTTTAAATTACTGCATTAAAAAAATATCCTTAGTGGCACAGAACTCACAAAAAAATATTTGAGATTTTAGTCAAGACTCTTAAGGTTTTTTTTTTTTTTTTTTTAATAGGTTTTTCTTACTTAAACAATCCGTGAAAAACATTTTGTTCACTGCTGAAACTAATAAAATTGGCAGAAAAATTGATTTGGCTAAAAAAAAATTAGTCATTTAAAAATTAAAAGACAGATTAAAAATTTTAATTGAAGAAATGCTAATGAATTAGTAAATATGGATGAATAAACATATTGATGTCAAAAGTCGCTATCTAAATGCTAATTTTGCTACATTGAAATTATTGCCGATAATTCTGTATTACTTTACAGTGTTTATTATGGGCTTAATTTTTTTTAGTTATACATGCTATTACAACTAAATCTACATTGCTGTTTCAAAGTTAATGGATGTAAAATACTTCTAATACTTTAAGTTACCCTTAAACATGTATTATCTCAAATTTGTTGCTTCGCAAAAAGAAATTCAGTTGCACTGAAAACTATGGTGATAAAGATTCAAACTATATGGGCAGTGTTGTCATATCACTATAAAGCTAAAAACAATATAAAACCGAAGTATAGATCAAAGGTACCTTACTAGAAGTAATTTGCTCAAACAAGCAAGCAAAGAGAAAAAAATTGCCTGGTAATTTTTATACTTTGCTCTCGTCTATTTTTCAAAATTGTAATATTTTTACATAATTTTCGGAATGTCTTAATTTGAAACTTGTGGCTATTCTCCCGTTTCTTTATTCATAAAATTATGTATAGAAGCTTACAATTATGTTGCAAACCTTAATTTCAGAAATTAAAATTTTAATTACTAATATCAAAAATTAAATCAAGCTTTATTATTTATCTAGTTAGTGTAATTTTTATGATTGGAAAACTATGTAAAATGACTGTTGTATATTTTGTTCAAAATATCATATACTCTTTGAACAAATAAAAAAAAAAGTAAAGAAACTATATTCTTATTTGGGGTGTAAATCTATTTCTAAATTATCTAGTCTCAATTATGGTTAACATAATTAAATCAATTAAATTGTTATCATATAATGTCAATTTCAATTCTTTATTTTAGTCAATTATTCATATCCATAAAGATGGTAGTTGATGCAAGACTATAAATAAAATTAATTGAATTTTCAAGAGATTTTATTTTAATTCATTTGCAAAAGATTCATTTTACATTGGAATGAAATTGCTGATGATGTTAATATTACCTGTATGTATAAATGCTTATAAAAATAAAGTTAATTCTACAATCTTCTACACTCTTTTTCTTTTTGTCTGAGTGATACTAGACGAATCTATCTTTTTCCAATACTAAGCACATTTTTTATCCATTATATATGTACAGCGTGCATTTTTCAGGTTCTTATTTAAATAGAACTTCCGAAAAATACCGGAGTGAGTAAATCTCAAGTTGATCAGCATACAATCAATTTTTCATAATTTTGTTTTCAGCCTCTGAAAGTGGTTATCTCATTACACGAAATGGCCGTTTTTCACAAACTAATTTTCATATTCTTAAAATTTTTATGAAGTTTATGAAAATTTGAAACTTACACCATTTGTCGTCTTTTATGAAAGAAACCTGCATTTTGAAACCGCTATGTAATAAGATACCTGCTTTCAGGTGACAAAAATAGATTTTTGATAAATACATTTAGCCAATAAGGAATCTACTTTTGAACTTTCTTGTGGAATTTTCAGAGGCGTATTTGATTCGAAAATTTTGGGTTGCCGTTTCCGAAAATTTTCGACTGACAACATATTCTAAAACTAAAAAAATTAAAAGTTGTTTTTAAATAAGTTTGTAATTATTTTTGGAGAGTTTTTTCGCGGGGGAGGGGGTGGGGTCTAAAATTTTACTTGGGATTTTGGTGGTTTGATGTATCCACGTTTCGGACTAAGAAAAAATACAGATTCAAAGTATCTGAAAAAAAAAATATTTGTAAAAAACCTCATTAACAGAAACAAAAAAGAAAAAAGTTTCTTCAAATAACGCAAATTGTCTTTCATCTGACAGAAACGATCATAACGGACGTTCTTCAAACAACGAAATAAATCATTCATGTAACAAACAAAAAAACGAGCATTTCTTCAAATAACGAAAAGTTGGCTTCATGTAACAGAAACTACCATAACGGACGTTTCTTCAAACAACGAAAAATTTCCCACATTTAACGGAGAAGAAAAGAAACGCGGAAAGTGTCAAATGACAGAAAATATTCCTCCCACAACGGGAAAAATATGGACGAAACTTTCGTCATTTGACAGGAGAAAATAAAAACGGAAATTCGTCAAATGACGGAAAATTTTCCTCCTATGACGAAAAGAAAAAAGAAGGACGTTCCTTCATTTGACAGGAGAAAATAAAAACGGAAATTCGTCAAATGACGGAATTTTCCTCCTATGACGAAAAGAAAAAAGAAGGACGTTCCTTCATTTGACAGGAGAAAATAAAAACGGAAATCCGTTAAAAATCGTGAAAAGTCCGGCAGCACTGCTGCCAAGAGAATTTCCGTCAATTGAAGGAATTATTTTTGAGAGTGTAGGACTCAACAAATTTCTTCAAATGAAGATTTCCACAAAATCCCTTTCATTACGTGATCTTAAATGAGACATTCCACAGAAACGACATCTTGTTCTGTACATGACAGCTCTATACAGTACACTGTAAGAACGATTCAGAAACGTTCCTGGAAATTAATGGGCAGCTGATGTGCCCAATTTCTGCCAGTAACATATCTTGCAAAAACAAGGAACGTTTTCCGCTAATATTCAGTAACCTTCCTGAAAAATTCAGAAATCTTCCCGTTTGAAGCCAGTCGTGTCACTGGAACTTTAGAGTAAATTTTGGCACGTATAATTTATAACTTAGTCCCTTCCTCATTTATTACGAAAGTTCCATAAACAGTATTGCAAGCACTGCTAAAGTTCAGCCAGAATTGCAAGTAAGCATCGAGAATTTTCTCGCCTGGCAACACTTGCAAAGCATCGTAATCCATACTTCTTAGCTTCCTCAGCATGGACAGGCCACAAGTTACCTGAAGTCGATTCACTTAATAAATACGCAAAGTTAATCTTTTAACTGGAAGTTAAAAATATTTTTACACCAGTCCGAAAATGTTTCTGGACATAACAGGTGAAATTCAGTTAAAAGTAGAACAAAATTTATTTTAAAAAAACTTAACAAGTAACGTACTTTTACTTAAATGGCAAATTTTTACATTTTAGCCCTAAATAATTTACATTTATAAAGTATAAGAATTTAAGAAACAATTTAGTTTAATATGTCAGAGAATCACCAGAATGTAATTAAAACTATACAACTAGACAAAACAAAAAGCTTTATTGATTTTTTTTAACTATTGACATCTGAACAAATTTATTTATTAAAAATGTTTCAAAAAAAAAAAAAACCCTAAATATATTATTTCATACTTTCAAATCAATGAAAAATTGGTATCTGCCAATTTTCCGTAAAATTCTTACCGAAAGAAAGGTTAAGTATATAAGTATGAAAATATTAAATATCACTGCATTAGCGTTTTCCTTTAAGATGCGATACTTTCAAAAATAGAGTGCAGTTCAGAATTAAGATCTTTGAAATTAATTTAGATGCAAATTAGTCTTTCGAAGTTTCTAAGGAGGATTAAGTGCACAAAGAATACATCCATAAGACAGAACGGTTGCAATGCTGAAAAATTCTCGAAGCATTTTCTTAAGTCTAAGGAAGTATTTGCACGGAAAGCAATTTTAGTTAATATAATTATATATTTTTAAATGCTTCATAGTATATGGCAGTTCCGGTTTACGAACTGTTTTTGATCATTATTGCTTTCGGCAATGTCTGTAAGCCTAACGCTTTGTTCTAAGTTTTGCCGAAGTGCATTTTTCCTTTCTTAGTAAATTTAATGCAATCAACTAAAATTCTAACGACTAAAACGTAATGCATATGATGCTAACATGATAATTAAATTTAAATATGTATACTTGAATATGGGTATAAACATTTAAAAATATGAATTTACGTCATTAACAGAGGCAGTATAACTTGTCATTATGCAATTTAGTACTCAAATGTATAACTAGTTTTTGCTAGATGCACAATGAAATGCAACTCAGTTTTAGGTTTTTGGATTTGTAATTCCTCATAGAAAAAGATCTTAACAAATAACCAAGTCTATGCTTGAAGTAAATGAAACCAAGTATTGTCTTAAACCGCTATAAAACAATACTGTTTACAAAACTGTTTTTTTTTTTTTAAATACGGAATAACTAAAATAAAACTGATAGTTGATATTTTTTAGGCAGGTTGACGTTTACCTAGCACTTGAGTTATAAAATGGTACGAAACAACTGAAAATACAAAGTTCAAAAAAAAAAAACGAAATAAGATTAACAAAAATATGCTTTGAGGATGAAAAAACAATCATCAGCACCAGTGCAAAACAGAAAAGTTTGCTAGATATATTATTGGAAGAAACTGGGCACATTAGCTCCCCATTATTATGTGGAAACATTTCTGGATCGTTTTTACAGCGTGACATAGTTTAGACCACATTTTACGAATTTAATTTCGTAGTGATTTTTTTTGTAAGGTGAAGCTGTCAACGGTATAAGCGACATATTTTGTACCACATTTTATTAACTTGATTTCGCAGTCAGTTATTTTTGTAACAAGTTTTTGTTTACCTTTATTAGTAATAGCAACCACAATAGTTTTCCAGCTTTCAAAATAAAATCCATTGTACCCAGATTTGTAATTTCACTGGAGGTTGCGGGCGGGGAGGACTCCGCTACACCCTACTGAGTGCCGTGGTGGCCCAAGTAAAGGCGTTGAACTCGAGAATCGATGCCAGCCAATCGAAGATCCCCAGAGTTCGCCAATGGTGGCTGTGGCACGTTAAATGCGTTCGTGGTAACAAAGTTCTTCTGGTTATCATTCTAAATTAGCAATTCTTTGGGTCCTGGAAAAGGGTTTGCTTGTCTCCTGATCTGGATCAAAACACAGAGTTATCTTCAGTACCGCATCCAATCGGTTAAACCACGTGTAGTGGTAGGTACTTGGGATCCTGACGTGTAATATGGTGTGCACCCCAACCACTAGCTTACATTTGTCACATTTTTACAACTATGGAAACACTGTTAAAACAGTTTTCTTAGGCTTGAGACAAAATCGTTCATTTTTGAGAGCATCATTTACTCAAAATGGCTTCGAGACAATTAGGCTTAGAATTGAAAAGTAAGAGTTCTTACTTTTGAAATATACCCTCTTCTCAAAATCCATTCACCACGTTCTCGTATTTGAGCTCAGAAATGAGCACAGACGGTGTCACTTTTGAGAAAAGGGTGGCATCAAAAATTTGAACATGTCAAATTGGTTTGAGAATACGAATGTCTCAAAAATTAGCACATGTTTTACCATTCGTGAGTATGCTAGTTTGCTCTCCTGTACACTGTAAAAACGATTCAGAAACTTTCCTGGAAAATAATAGGCAGCTGATGTGCCTGATTTCTACCATTAACATGTCTTGAAAAAACCAGTAACGTTTTCTGCAAAAATTCAGTAACCTTTCTGAAGTCATCCTGAAAAAATTTTGAAAATTTCAGGAATCTTCCCACTTAAAACCAGTCGTTTCTGGAAAATTTGAACCAATTTAGGAAGGCATAATAAGCCTATCACCTCTCTGACTTTTCAAGGAAGTTCCAAAAGCAGCATTGCAAACAAAACTGAAGTTAAAACAGAATGGCAAATAAACATCAAAAATTTTACTCGCTGCAATGCTTGCAAAGCTACGTAGTCCATGGACTAATTCGTTCTATTTGAGAGTTAATCAGTCTGGACAGGCTGTAGCCGACCTGAAGCCGATATACTTTATAAATACGCTCAGTTAATTTTTAAACTAGGAGCTTTTTTTTTTCACAACGATGAAAATCTGCATTCGGCAACTTGTAGCAATTCAGGAAACTTTTTGACAGTGATACTTGATTTTTCCAGGAAGTGCATAGAAACCATTGAAATCCCGAAACGTAACGCGGAAATACTCAGTAACGTTTCGGATTTTTTTACAGTGTAGTTCTTGCAAAGCTAAGTAGTGCATGGACTTATTCGCTCCGGATTTAACCATGTACTTAAACAGTCTATACGGGCCGTAATCGAACTGAAGTCGATATACTTTATTTCACAACAGTGAGAAGTAACGTTCAGAAAATTTTTACAGTGTAACAGAAAGATGATTCTTTCCTTTTATTTATTGCCTTCATTCGCAGTGTTTCTGGTCCTTAGTGCAAAATGCTAATATTTTCTTATACTCATACGCTGAAAGGAGAAATTCAGCACCCGCTTTCCTTTCTGTGCATGCGTTTTTTTTTTTTTTTTGAGATGGTTTGCTTATTTGAATTTAATTTGACATTTACTTATTTCGGAGTCAAAACTGATTGGAAAAAAATGAGAAGATAAATGTTTTCCTTTCTAAGCAGATGAAAGCAGATGATTTTTAACGGTGATGAGATACCTATATTCTACTATCTGCCATTACGCAAAGCATTAAAAACGTAAAGCCGTACTCAGCCGCTTCTTCTTCTTTCTTAGAAAACACACTTGCAGTACATGCCATTTGCTCAGCCGCGTTATAAAGCTGAACAATAATGGGGCCAAAGCATTACACTTCGAAGTAAAGTGACTATAAAACGCATTTCTCACGTGTGGTAATGCCATTTTTATCGTCCTTTTCTAAGACCAATTTCTGCTAAAATTTATATTTTGAAATTTTCGAGTATTGATAGAATAAGCAAGAAGTGATTTTACAAGCAGTGTGGAAGGGAAAACAATTTGTCCCAGACAGAGCCTTTCCTGTTCTTTTGTGCTTATTCTATTTTCCAGTTAAGCAGACACTGGATAAAACGTGACTGTTTCAAGAGGTAGGTATATAGTATAAACAACTACTTCATTTGTCACTTACACTCCAAGTCACGCTCTCAAGATAGCTAAGGTTTCAATTCATTTTGAAAGAGAAGTATTTTTTTTAGCAAAAAAAATGTGGTTGTTTAGTTTTTGATTTATTTTTTTTTATAAATTGAAGTGCCGAGAAAAATGACGGCCCGAAGGTAAGGGATTTTTTTTCATTTTTTTTTATACTCACCATTTTTTTCATTTTGTGTATTTTGCACTTAGCCTAGTTGCAGTCTTTCAAGGTTATCTGAGCCCCAAAGAGGAGTGAAATGCATTCTCCGGATACAGTAACTATGCAAAAAATGCTGGCTGATCGCATGAAGGAGGTAAGATATCTGCTTGAAATTATGCATTAGTTTTGGCCACATTTGCCAAAATACTTAAAGAGCTATAACTATAAACTTATAAAAAGTTTTCTTGGAAGTTTTCTGAATTATTCCAATTAAAGTTCTTTTATTAGAAAAGTTTCTGAGTTCTTTAAAAAGTTCCCATGGTAACTTCGGAATCGTTTCTGGGAAATTTTCACATTTTCTCCAGATTTGTTATTGGCAAAAACTAGGTACATTTGCTTTCCGTTATTTCCCAAGAAGTTTTTTAAACATTTTTTGTGTGACGTATAGACCGCTACTATTTCAGTTTATAACTTTCACATTAGAGACAAAAAAAAAAGTTTTTATTTTAGACATAAATTTCAAATCATGAGTTAATTTAATTGAATTAACATGCAGCTGAAGGCGAATCCAGCTGCGTGAGAAATTTCTTTTATTAGAAAAAATATACAAGTATAGGACAAAATAATAAGAACACCCAGTTAAAATTGAAACTTTCTTTGACCGTCCAATAAACGACCGCCACGTGTTGCAACAGTTTGTCACCTAGGGGCGGTGGTAAGGGGTAGAGCCCCTTGAAAAAGACAGGCTGACTTATCCGACATTTTGGTTCCAAGACAGAATTGGATCCAACCTCGTTTCTAGTATTTATAAATACGTCATAATATTCGCTGGTTGCTAAGTCGTAAAATAATTGATGATAAGTTGAGTAAAATGTCACTTTAGGTAAATTTTGAAAGATAACTTCGTTTACAAATTCAGCTAAAATGTATCGGGAAATGTTTACGGTAATAAACCTCATTTTCATACCTTATTTGTTTTTAATTTGTATTAATTAAATTGTATTCATCCACAGAATAAAATAATCAAACATCAATCGGGCAACACACCTAAAGTTTGGACACCAGTTTTCTGCAATGAGGCTTTTGTACAAATGTTTATTTTTTTCGCCCGATAATTTTGGAACCAAAATGTCGGATAAGTCAGCTCCCCTTATATAGGAGCCTTAGTAAGGGGAAAGTATCAATCAAGCATTTGGCAGAGTGAGGGTTGTATAGAAAAATTGTGTATTTAAACAAGAAGTTCTGTCTAGAACTATACGAGCCTACTTTCCCGTATATTCATACTACTTTCTAGTACCTGATCAATATTCTCAAAAATAGCTAACGTCGCAAATTGTTTCAAACATATTTTTTTAAATATTTTAAGCTAATTTCTAGGAATAAAATATTCCTCACTCATCTAAAAAAAAAATGCGCAAAAAATAAAATAAAAAAATAAATTAAAAAAAAACGAACAAATAAAATAGCAGCACCTTTTAAACAAATCAGCTAATACACTTTTTTCCATAGAAAAAATCTTTAACAGCTTTCAAAACGAAAAAATAATAATTAAAATTAATAAGCACATTAAAATAAATACATCAAAAAAAAATTGTTTCTTTTTAACCTGTTGCCAAAAATAGTTTTTTAAATGAATTAATGTACTTACTAAAATAAATAAAAACAATAAAATGTCAACTTAAAGAAATACTTTTCATTTTCAAAAAAAAATAATAATAATAATCGTCTGCGCATATCTTTATGTAGAAACATAAATTACTTCGAGTTTATTCCCCGAAAACTAAATACCTAAATTAAAACTTTAGCGTGAAAATAAAAAAAAAATCATATCAACAATAATCATTTCGCAGTTAAAACCATAGCTGCGGAGTCGGAGTCAATCTCATTTTGAGATAAAGGAGTCGGAGTCGAGTATCCGAGAATCGGACTCAGTCATTTGTCCTCCGTGTATAAATTTTTGCGAAAGCTACGAAAACAGGGTCGAAGTCGGGGAGTCGGAGTCCGATTAATTGTCGGGCACAAGAGTAGGAGTCGGAGTCAGATGCCCCTAAATATTTGGAGTCGGAGTCTGGAGTTTGGCGTCAAGAGCTATTTCCAGCAAAATTTGTTTGAAGTAAATCCGCCTTCAAGTACGGAATCTACATTGACTTTCAGTTTCCCCGTAGAAACTAATGTTGAGGGATTTGAACTGTTCAAAATTGGACGGAAAATTGTTCAAATGAAAAATATATTTTATATACAAGTTTTTTATCAAAAGCTTTTTCCTACAAAGTTTGTTTGAAGCATATTCGCCTCATAGTTCAGAAATGCCTTCAATTTCCCCGTAGGCGCTAATGTTAAGTTTTTTGAACTGTTCAAAATTGAACAACAAATAGTTCAAATCAAAAAGTGAAACGTGGGAATGAGGTGTCCTCGTCGAGATCTCTCGAACAAAAAAAAAGTTTGTTCGAATTGAACTATTCATTCAAAAGTTATTAGGGGGGGGGGACAGACCGACAGACCGACAGACATTTTTCCCCATCTCAACACCCTACTTTCCAATTTTTAATTTTTCTATATTTATTTAATTATTTTATTTATTTTTGACTTTTTTTTTTGTTTTTCGTGATATTTTTAAGATGCATTAAACCTTCTTTCATGCTTTTTTCTTCTATTTCTGACTTTTACTGGGAAAGTAGGCTAAAAAGGGTGACTATGCCCGATCTCTCCGACGTGAAAAGAACCATGATAATGGGAGCTCGTTTTGCTGGAGCATCAGTGTCCAGAACAGCACGTCTTGGAGGTACTTCAAGGACCCTTTGTATCAAGGGTTATGACAGCCTATACAAATCTAGATAAGGTGTCTTCTGCGCAACAAAACAATGGACGAAAGTCGAAGTTGAAAAATCGTGTTAGACGACTTTTGAAGAGGATTGTCTCCCGAAAACGCAAGACTACACTGCCGCAGATAACATGCGAAATGAGTAAATACCCACCTTCACATTCCCATATCAATGAGAACTATTCAACGGGAGTTGCATGCTGCGCACATTCATGCCGGTGTAGCTAATTCAAAACCGTTAGTTTCAGCATAAAATGCGGTGAAGAGATTACAGTGGTGCTGAGACCACCTAAACTGGACACAAATGCAATAGGAACAAATCATATGGTCTGACGAGTCATCATTTACTATATTCATGACCATTGGATAGGTGTTCGTCTGGCGAACACCGACAGAAGCATATCATATTGACTGTTTGGTTCCTACCGTGAAGAATGGAGTGGTTCTGTGGTGGTGTGGGGAGCAATATCTTCCCATGGATTGGGGCCTCTTGTTGTTCTGGAGGGAGGGGGTTGTAGAATCTCAGATGAACATTATCAAAGCATTCTAACTGGACACACCTAAACTGGATACAAATGCAATGGGAAAAAGTCCTATGGTCTGACGAGTCATCATTTACTTTATTCATGACCATTGGATGGGTGTTCGTCTGGCGAACACCGACAGAAGCATATCATATTGACTGCTTGACTCCTACTGTGAAGAATGGAGTGGTTCTGTGGTGGTGTGGGGAGCAATACCTTCCCATGGATTGGTGCCTCTTGTTGTTCTGGGGGGGGGGGGGGTGTAGAATCTCAGATGAACATTATCAAATCATTCTCGCCAAATATCTTCACCCTATGCTTCAGACTCTTCTTCCGTGAGAATGTCCGATGTTCTTTCCTCCTCCACGCACTCTACCTGAAGCCTTGCACGGGGAATGGATGCGAATTCCAATGAACTATATTCAAGACCTTTATTTGTCAGTCCCACGTCGAATACAAACTCATTTGGACAAAGAGTATCCCAACCTCTTATTAATAAAAGATTTTCACTTTTCACAGGAGTTCCTTATATTTTGTCGAATACCTGTATCTGAGTCAAGAAAATGAACCAGTTTCCGTTCTAAAAATCGTCAAAAGAGTGATGTAGTGGTTAGACGGTGGTCTCTACAGCCCAAAGGCGCGGATTTGATTCTGGTTGCAGCAGGTGGATTTTTAAAATGCAGAAAATTTACGTACTCCAATGTCGTATGATTATGTGGTATGTACGAGCAATCTAGCTCTTGAGTATCCGTTTGGCTTCAGATATTGTTTGCAAAACTGAATTCCGACTGCTGACTCAATTCCAAAGACCCCATATGCCTCCATCTGTTGAGAAAACTGGGAAGGGAGGGGGGAATTTCTCGAGGTAATTCACCAATAGTTGTGCCAAATGAAAGACTGGTTGCAGATCTCTGAGTAATGAAATTACTACACCTGCGAACAGTTAGTAGCCACTTCGCAGCATTACACAAAACACTTGTAAAACTTGTATTATAAAAATTTAATTAAAGACAAACAAGAGGTATATGCAACATAATAAGTTCTAGTATTATATATATATATATATATATATATATATATATATATATATATATATATATATATATATATATATATATATATATATATATATATATATATATATATATAATATTTTATTTTGAACTTTCTGTTAAAAAATATGCTAGCATTCCAATGAGCATGAGTTACGTAAGAGACGCTTTTCCTACAGTGTTTTAGAAACACGAGACTTACTTCCGAATGCACAGCAAATCAAATGAAAACTTTAAAAGAGTTTTAAAGAAAAAACGACAAAATACTGCGAATACAAAGTCATCCATCTTAAAAGACTGAGCGCGTGCCCGATATTCTGATTTCATCAATCAAAATGACAGATTTCATTTCAATAGCTATGAAAACTCATGGAGTAATAGAAAGAAAAAAGAAAGAAGGAGAAACAACCGCATCAGAATGCAGAATAGCGATTCTTATCTTATTCATAAAATATGTATGTATATATTTTTTCCTTTCTTTTTTTTTTACTGTACAAAGTACTTTTTTAATTTTTTGTATTTTCAGCTGAAGGAGTTACCTCCAGGCATCGGAAGATGTTTTCTCATTTTTTTTTTCATTTTTAATTCTTATTACAGTTTAATTCGCTTAGTACAAGCTCTGATTTAACGAAAGCCCGGATTTAGCGAAGAAATCAGAAAGATTTGGGAGGTACAATATTAATTCAGTGGGAGCATAACTCGCTTTTAACGAGCAAACCTCGCTTAAAGCGAGCCATATTTCTGTGATTTTCTGTTGACTTCCAGTTGAACTTATCCTTTCTTGGAAAATTCCTTTATGATTCCGAAGTCCATAGTAAGTTAGTGATGACTTATATATTCTGAGAAAAACTGATGAAAACCCTTGTTTTAACTTTGTGGCATAGAGAAGCATTTCAAAATTACATAAAAGTTGGGTACAATGTTATCACTTCTAGGGTAGTGTAAGTCCGGCAATCTCGCCCCACCTAAGGAGAAACTTTTAAAAATATATATATAATGATGAAAAATAAAAAATAATACCTCTGGCTTCTTTTAGTATCGGACTAGATGGTGTGTAAAATTTATCAAGACCAAAAACTATGAATTAAATTTTTAATTGCGAAAAAACAAAAACGCATCTTAGGGGCATTTTACCTTGACACTCAGACAATTTGCCCCACTACATCAGGTAAAATGCCACACTTGACGTAACATTACCAAACTTCTCATAACAAGCAAAAAAGTATTAACAGTTAGCTTAATTAATGCAAATCAATAGAAATCATAATACGATCTACGCACGAGCTAATTTACACAGCAACAAAATTCTTAATGCATTTTTTATGCGTAATAATGTTTGTAACACATAATAAATTGAGAAACTTGAAAAAGATAGCTATTGTGATTTTTAACATATGTTTCGACACTTTCAAAATTATTTTATTTAGTTATAGATTTTTTCAATTTACTATGCATTTGTTGTAAACGGGAGTCACACAAAATCAAATTTCATTTAGTTGCAAAAAGTAGCATAACACAATTAGTTGTTGATAAACGAAAAAATTAAAGACAACTTCTTAGAAATAAATTTTAACAATACACTTTTAGTGATAAAATCAACTGCAAATAGCATCGTTACAAAGGAAAATGATGCAAATTTTTTTCTTCTTTAAAATTTTTTTCACTGTGTGTACAGAAATACACCGACGTACACTATCCCGAATCGCACCAACTCGGAATTACGAAGTCTCTTAATTTATATCACATGGCAAAGCCAGAATGCGTTCCACTATTTTTTTAGCGGCTTAATTGTGCTTGAATACACAAATAGCACTAATTCAAATGCGTTGACGATTAGCTAAAAGTAATATTTATTAACCAGATATTAAACTTTTATATATCATTCGTTTGAGCCTCGAACATCAGTAGATACCAGTCTTTCGTAAGCGTCTCTTATATTTTTATTCTCCTTGCATACGGACTCGTATTATTGTCTCATTCTCATGTAGCCGCATAATGCTTTGTGCAAATAAATTGCATTCATTTTGTGGGTGCAACGTTATATCTTTTCTCGTGAATCTATTGAGCTTCAAACATTAGCCTCACTCGCATATTCTTAATTCTGCGTATCATGTGATTATTAAAACTAGAACGATTATAAATGAATGGAAAGTATTGTCTCCGACTTACGTAAATTCAATCTATGCGCAGCTTTCTCGGTCCCTCTAATGCCGTAACTCAGAGGAAATACATGACTCAAAATTTTTATACATCTGAAAAGTAAGAATAATGTTGCGACTCTTTGGGAAATGCTTCGATATTCCACTTAGGGTCAGGGGCGGGTGCAGACCACAATTTTAGGGGGAATTGTCATCGTAAAGAGCGACCCCCTTCCTCCCATTCCCATAACGGTTTTAGGAGCGAAACATTTCTGAAATCGCTTGAGGGTCAATCAATTAAAAGCATTAAATCGGCCAAAATAAGTCAGCTGATAAAGTAAAAACGAAAGTAATTAATTTAATCAACAATGAAAAGAATTAGAACTTTAAATATTCACTTTTATTCAAAAAAGGGATTATTGAAGCCGTTTGTATTTTATTCGTTAAGGGTTAGAACAAAATGTGGGCGGATAATATGGTCGACGGTTTAGGGGGAGGGCAAACATGTCCCCATAACCCTTCCCTTGTATTCGCCCCTGACAGGGTTTGCGACCCACAGGTGTTTTGATACCGATAGTTTGAAGCAACGTTTTTGGCAATTGAATAATCTGTATCTTGTGCTTCTTAAAACGGAAAAAAATTTAAACCTCAGAAAAGAATTATCCAATCCAGAAAAATTTCGGCGTAGCTTTCAGTTTTTCAAACATTTTGTAAGTTTTTTTTTAACGTTTTGACTAAACGTACTCAAATATATTTATTGTTTTTTTTTAAATTTAAAAATAAAAACTTCCTAATGCAGACACCGATGCGATCCTATAGGTTTCTGGAAAAAGAAATAAATAAAGGTAATTCTAGGATTTATATCAACACAAGTAAATAATATTCAATGTGTGGCACATTACCCTGTCGAGTCATCAATGGGGAAAATAATCTGTAATGAGGTGGGGCATATATAATTTTTTTGTCAAGGTTATTAGCCCTACCACCTCTTGTTCTAACATCAATCAAATTTTGATAAAATCAACGATAAAATCTTCTTTACATGATGTTCTCTTACTGTATAATCAGATAATTTAAAAGAGTATTGGAATGCTAGTTACGATAACAAAAATTCTTAAAAGTACTAACTTATATCAAACGTTAAAAAGTGTTGCTCCCATTTTTCACTTTGGTATAACGCTGTAATTACCACTAAAAATTTACTAAAAATTGCTTTATTGTATGCATAAAACTTATTCATGCACAAATACTCTGAAGAATTTCGACACGGGCGGACTCTATTTCTGAAATCGTGAAATACAGTTACTGGAGCAACTTATCTGAATGGAGCATGATACTCCGACTTAGGGTGGGTGCACCGGTTGTGGCCACTGTATCAGTTGTGGCCATTTTCACATTCAAACCAGAAATACTAAGAATATAGAGCACTTCAACTAATCCCAAAGCTTGTTTTAAAATCTGAGTAGCATTTCTCAAAACTTTCGCTGTGGGAGGTCCAGAACTTTTCCTCTGTCTAGATGCAGGATCCATCTGTGTGAGGATCAGTGCATTTGTTACTGCTTATTGTTAAGAGAGTGTTTCTTCTTAGTCTACTTACTGTAGCAATAGTTTTGCATATTTTTAGATATTGTAAAGTTTTTCTTATCAAGCTGTGATCAAGTTTAAATTTGAATCCGTTACTTTTCATTATTTTTTAATTTACCTGCTTAAAATAGTCTGGCCAAAACTGTATCATGAATCCGTATATTTTGCTAGTTGTGGCTACCCTTATAGCCAAAACTAGATTACACATTGTTCCAGTTGTGGTCATGCACAAAATTTTAAGTATTATGTGAAAAACTATTTCAACGTTATCCAAGGTTCCACAATACTAATGCCAAGCGTAAAAATTAAAAAATATAGCCAAATGACATTATAAATGATCATTGTTTCTGCTTATGGGTCGTTTTCTGAAGGGACGTTTTTTTTTTTTTTTTTTTTTTTTTTTTTTTTTTTTTTTTTTTTTTTGACGTTGCAGCACAGTTGTCATTTTAACCAAGTTAAACTATTGAAATAGCGAAATTCATTCTGCATATACATATATGATTTCCTTTCCTTTTTCTTTTAAATGTCTAAAAATTTTAAAATGGATATTTTTTCCAAATAAAATTTTTTGTTTTGATACATTTATTAGATTATTAATTTTTTTAGCTTTATTGAAGAAATTAATTTTTGTCTACGTTCTATTAGTAAAAGAGATATTTGTTTTTATATTAGAATAGTATATTGTAATAATATGAAAGTTTAAAACCAAAATACATTTTTCGAAATGATTTTTTATGTATATTTGTTCACTTTCAAAAGTGAAAACTCAAAATATTCTCGCTTTATTTTTATGACACCTTTGTATTTGCATAATATATCGAAATAATATGAAGGTTCAAACTCAAGATGAATTTTAAGACTTTGACTTTATACTGGTTGCTAAGAGATATACCAAAATGTTAATTATAATGGCAATGTTTCATTAGTTTATGGATTACTCTTACAATATTTAAAAGACATTTTCCAATAACAAAAGCTACTTCAATGAGCTTTGATATTTTTTTTAAACATATTTTCAAAATGGTTAGTGGATTCATTAAGTGAAAATCAATAAGGTTTTTTTTATTGGGCCTTATTTTTTAATAAGGTAAACAAATTATTTTACAGAATTTTTGTAGTTTTTGGAAATTTTACTACAAGTTCTACAAATAATTGATTTATTTATAAACGTTTTCGGAAGCATTTAAAAAATATCACGTAATCATTTAACTTTACCCAAATTATATGAAAAATTGTAATTACAATGTTTATAAACATAGTGTTTCTATAAAAGAGCTTCGAACATTTTCAAGTTTCTTAATTTTTTGAACTTTAAAAAAAGAAGAAGAGAAATAAAAAAATCAATTCTAGCGAGATTGAACAATTTAAAAAACGTAAGTAGAAAATGCCCTTTTCTGAAGTTGAAAATGCCGTAGAGGCTTTAACCCATTAATCGCCAAGTCTCCCATTTTGGGAACCTTCAATTAAGATTTTTTTTCTTCATCAAGTAATTAAGATATCATTTTGAAATTTTTTGAAATGAATGATAGAGAACCAAACTTCACTGGTAATTTTTTCAAAAAAATTTGGAATGTAAATTCTTTTTTGAAAATTTTTTAAATTTTGCAAAAAATTCTTGTTTTTGCATTACACGGGGAAAAAATTCCCTAAAAATAATAAATGCAAATGCAGGAAATTAGGAACATGGAATATGAAGTTCAATAGACCTTTTTTCAAATCACAACAAACAGGGCCCAAGAAAAATAATTTAAAGTAATTTAGAGGACTTTATTTACTGAAGTCCCAAAATGGGAGACTTGGCGTGTTCTGATTAGCAGAGCAAGTCATGCCCAGTAGAAATCGTCTTCACCCATTTTGCATGAATGAACTCTCCCTTTTTTTCCTGTTGAAGCCACAACCCCCTTTGTAGTTTCTCATTGTAAACACTCTTTTATTGTTCAAGGTCAAGAGCAGGTGCTTTTATCAAAACAAGTAACATTTCATTCGTTTAGAAGAAAGTTCTGGAGAAACAGGGGTGCCAATACTCCCTAAGGAGGATGACGCATCTCTCTGAATTTCTACAGATCACGAAAGAGATTTCCGTAAAAGAAGTTCAAATTCCCTTTAAAACTATTGCTCCCCCCACCATAAAATAATTTTATAGCTCAGTCAGCTCCATGCTCCCTTCCCCCTTGAGGGCGCTCCCTCTTCAATTAGGGAAATTGAATTTCAATAGAGAAATTTCTTCACTATTTTTTTTTTTTTTTGAAATCAAAAATGTAGTAAGAATTTTTGACTTTGCTACGAGCTTCAAACACTATTAAAATAATATATTTTAGCTTAAAACAAGAAGATGAGTGCAGGATCACTTGTTTGTGAATCGCCAAATTCTTTTCAGATAGTTGAGAAAAAAAAACTTTAATCGAAATCGTTTAGATCACAGATATAATGCGATAACTGTCTCACTTTATATTTTTACCATTTATCGTAATTTGTTGGATGAAATCGGAGAAACTATGACCTTTGATAATTCCTCAATGCGAAGCATGCTAGACATTTATCTCTAAAAACATTATGATAAGGAATAAATCATGTCATCAAACATGTTGTGAAGCAACCGAAATGTTAACTGCAAAAAAATCCTTGCCTATAATAACACAATTACACCATCAGAGAGCCCAAAAATATCTTAGTTCCATTTTATAAGATACATTTTATATAGTGCTTCATGTCCTTGTTATTTACCATTGCTCGATCCCCCTACATGGTTAGTAGAAAAAAGCTACCTCTTCTCTTTTTGTATATGAAAATCCTAAGGCTTTTTGCTAAAAGGTAGTAAAATGTGTGGGAAAAGTTCCATTTTGTACAAAAATGTATACGAAAAAGGAATTCAACACGAATGAAAACCAGACGCGGAGTGATGTAAGGGCATAGGGGGGGGGGAGACGTTCTTAAGGGCCCCAACGGCTCAAGAAATTGAAAATAACTAGCATACTAATACTTATTAATGTTGCAAATATACACTGCTAGCCTCTACGGCTGGCCTCCACGGCTGGCCTCCACGGCTTTTGTTGCAAGGGGGCCCAAAATGTATAGCTTTGGGTGTCATGAAAACTTAAAAGTTTTACATTTTAAAGTTTGAATATGTAAAATATGTACATAAAGTACCAATACCTAGCCATATTAATTACATAAAAACGATTTTAGGGCTTTCTAATTGGATTTAGCCAGAAATTATTCAAGTATCAACATAGTGGCAGGGATATGTATGTTGTACCCATTAAACGCCAAGTCTCCCATTTTGGGAACATACCATATCTCCTAACCTAATAAATATTTTTGCGAAATTTCAGCTACATATGATTAGAGATGTGTATTGAATATCAAAACACATGAAAACTTAAGTAATTTCAATGTGGTTCATATAGCGGCGCTTAATGGGTTAAGAAGTGTTTCCATTGTTGTATTACATGCTAGTATCACCTTCAAAATACCCAGGACAAGCTTTAGAAGAAAAGTATCTGGCAATCTTAATTTGAAAGACTAGCCCTGTACTCGAACTTAAAAAAATATGAGTTAAAGAATGGAGGTAGAGTTCATATTTTACGGAGGAAGTTAAGTATTTTACGAAAAACGTTAAACCAAAAGCAACAATAATAAAAAGAATACCAGAAAAGGTCACAAAAGACACTGATGCTTTTAGTAGTCACTTAATTGAATCAGCTGTGACAGTATTGGTAAACTTACTTCAATCAGAGAATATGTTATAGCTTATTGAAGCAGTTGAAAGCAGTTTCTTTTTTATATGTGTGTGTGTGTGTGTGTGTGTGTAATAGTTGGTGAAATAAACGGTTCTAATCATGATGTGAGTGCTATGATGAAAGTAGCTACTTAGGGTGACACTGGAAAAGAAAAAGTGAGTTATTGTGGTGAACTGCAGATAATATTATGCAGCATGTAGACTATCAGACAACTTGAAGCTAAGACACATTGTACTAGGATTTTTTTTTCTTATTATTGCCAAACGCTTATTTACCGTTTACAATTCCATTACTGTTACTAAATCGTATTCATTAAAATGAATCTGCAGTTTTAGAAACTCTAAGGAACTGCGAGAGCAGGTGCCTGTTCAGGAACTAACATATGCAGCTGGAGTGTACCAACGTACTACAGGAAATAGTGACGCATCGAAAATAATAATAAAAAAATAGTTTCTTCGCCAACTAGGGCAACCAAGCTTCGGAAAATTTCATTGCTGCCAACAACCAAGTTGTTGCTAAAAAACACACCCCTCAAGAAGTTCTCCCCATCTTTGTCGGAGTAGACTTCACTAAAAGATAGTGGTAAGTGATATACAATGGTTACAAAAGTATCTATCACTGTTATTCTATTATAAAAAATGCTAAAAAAGAATACTTCCCGGATGAAGAATCAATACAAATGACACAGAAACTTCCTCTGAAATCAAACGTCAAGCATTGCTTGATCACACGATATTGCGACTGTGTAAGTATCACAAGATGCAGAAACGTGCTTAAAGGCAGAAACCCGAAATAGAGTACTGATATCCAAATGGGGATGCGATGGATTCCAGCAAACACAATGTAAGCAGAAGTTTGAAAACAGTACCGATAGTGATGCAAATATTTTGCAAAGCTCACTAGCTCCTTTAAGATTAGCCGTTGTTATTGAAGGAAAGAAAAAAAAAAAGTGTTTTGGCAAAACCCAGTCCCTTCCTCTGTGAGATTCTGTCGGCCTATACTGTAAAAAAATTCCGAAACGTTATTGAGTATTTCCGTGTAACGTTTCGGGATTTCAATAGTTTGTATCCACTTCCTGGTTTCCTGACTTGCTAGAAGTGACACGAGCGCAGACTTCTCACTGTTCTGAAAAATATTTTCAGCTCCCAGTTTAAAGATTGACTGAGCGTATTTGTAAAGTGTATCGGATCAAATTGACTGTGGTCCGTCCATGCTAATTAAGTTTCCAAAGGAAGCGAGTAAGTATGGAATACATTGCTTTGAAAGAATTGCAGGTGATTAACATTCTCGATACTTGCTTGCCATTGCGACTTAGCTCTGGCCCTGTTTGCATTACTGCTTATGGAACTTTCTTTAGTTAATATATAATTTCCCAAGCTGATATGTTAAGCCTACCTAAGTTTACTTCACAGTTTCAGAAACACGACTGACTTCAAACAGGACGATTTCTGAATTTTTCAGGAGGCTTCCGGGAAAATTTAAGGAAGGTTACTGAACTTTAGCGGACAACGTTGCTGGTTTTTATAAGGTCTCTTACTGGCGGAAATTGGGCACAACAGCTGCCCATCATTTTCAAGGAACGTTTCTAAATCGTTTTTTCAGTGCATATACGTTTTGTAAGTGAGTCAAATGATGCAACCAAAGAGGAAATTGCATATATGGAAAACCAAGTCTCATAGTTTACAGAAACAGATTTGTCCACTATTAACGCAGCAGGCAAAATAAAGCATATTCTACTGCTAACAATGATTGACGGGAAAGCCTGTAATGCTGCGAAAGATACTGCTTCTACAAGGAGGTGTTATGTTTGTGCACAGACGACAAACGATTTTAACAAATTAATTAAAACAACTGTTAATGTGGATGCATTGAAGTTCGGTCTCTCGATTCTTCACGCTAGGATCCGTTTCTTTGAAACTTTACTGCGTTTGGCTTATAAAATATCAATAAAAAAGTGGCAAGCACGATCTCCTGAGGAAAAAAAAGTTGTGAATGAAACGAAAGAGCACATTCAAAGCGTTTTGAAAGAAGAAATGGGACTCTTAGTAGGTATTCCCAAAGTTGGATTTGGAAATACTAATGATGGAAAAACATCAAGAAGATTTTTTTCAGATCCTGAATGCCGTGCTCGAATCTCGAGAGCTTTGCTCAAGATACTGCAAAACTGTACGTAAATGGTTGACATCCTATGACTCCAACAGTACATAAAATTTTGATAAACGGAGCTGAAGTTCTTGCTGAAACAAATTCTACTAATAAGCCAATTATCAGAGGAGGCAACGGGAAGCTCGCAATAAGCATTTCCGACAGTACAGATTAAATTTTTCTCGAAAATTTTCCCGAGTGGATTGTAATAGAGACATATTATGCAGACTATTATTAAGTTCAGACCCCTATTTAAGCTGTAGCCGACATGGGCAACGGAGAAAAACAAAGCCATTTTCCAAAGCAGCACTAAATATGATAATCGCAGATACACGTGATTAATCCTTGATAAGCAATCTTTTAATTGCGATTAAATGCATAGAATAAAGATAGCTTTGTTTTTCATAAAATTCTATTTTGTTTTTCAAATAAACGCCTTATTGTGATTAAATAGTACATTTTAATCAATTATATGACGAAAAACACATCAAATAATTTTTCCCGTTTTTTTCATGCAAATACTCCTATTTGCGGCGGTAGCAAACTTAAGTCCCCTATTGAGTTTCCGTTTCATTGACAGATTGTGCCTTTTTTTATTTAGATTTTGGTATATATCGTTTGACTTTGAACGGCATACTTAAAACTTCTGCTGATGCTCTCTTTGCAGTATTACGACAAAGAGATTTCTTTTAAATGTTTCCCATAAAGCAGCAGGATCGGAAAGTTGTTACTTAAGTTAAAATAGTTAAAAACAATTCTCTGAGTATAGGAGCGAAGTTAGAAAGTTAAACATATCAAATAAAGTTAGTTTCCTAGGTTTGTCTTCCTCTATAGACCGAGTTCGATACTAGCTAATTGATAGTTTGGCAGGATCTTTGACTGTCAAAAGACTATGGAAATATGTTGGACCACGAAAATGTTCTAAATGATTTTCTAAGTGAAAAATTCTGATTGGCTGGTAGGATGAATAACTGAATATTGTACATTCTACTAAGACGTGAGTCTTTTTCAATCCCGAGATGAATTTCAACCTCTTTTACCCATTTTCTTATGAAAACGAGTAAATTTCACATGCCTCTACCTTTCTTTCTTTCTTATTTTTTTTTTTTTTTTTTTTTTTTGGCAATTTTATTCTGACATTTTCTGATAATAGATTTGCAAGCTATATTATTTAATTATATCGTTTTAAATGCTTAAATACGGTCATCATGAAAAATATTTCTCCAGATAATTTTTGTTTATTTTTTTCATCTTTGAATTTCTTTCCTATCGAATGTTCTTTGTTCGTCATTTTTTAACCCTTACCTTTGAATATACGCTACTTATCTGCAATTACTCTTTGAGTTGAGAATTTTATAAACTAATCGTATTTAAGTGAATTCCTTAGCAGATGTTTTATATTTCGATTTTAGTATGAATAAAAAAACTTAAAGTATAGCCCGAATTGCATGCAAAATTACAACTTTTAGAAACTCCGGATCAATATCGTCTATCTTGAATTCAAAAACTAATTTGCCCAAAGCGAATCTCAATTATAATTCGTTTAAATATTTTTTGAAGCATAAACATTCGGCCAATCTAAATGAGTCGCAATGCCCAAAGTACTTAGAATGCTATACACTATACTAATTTTTTTTAAATCGCTGCAATGCTTCCAGAGATTATCTCTAACATATAAAAATACGACACTCCGCTCTATGTCTCTCTTTATATTAATAGGATGGCTATATAAACTACAACAGAGAGTAGATAACACCGTAAAATCATTTGCATTATATACTCACTTCATGCACTAAAAAAAAACTGGTAGAAAGTGGTGTTTAAGGGAACGTGTCAATTAAAGGAAATGACAAAAATTGTCCAATGAGAATAAAACTAAGCGCATACGATCCAGCCACTGAAAACTTATTAAGTATTTAACCAATTGGCGATTCCCAGATGTCAATAGTTAAATTTTAGATAATGCGGAAAAAATTATTTAAGAAAACTTTTCGTAATCGTACCGTACGCGAACGTTTTCTGAATATTTTTAATAATATTTTTTGAGTCATGTTTGCGCCAGACGCTCATGTGATAAGAATATAGAGTTTGCTGCTGGTTACCTAATCTGTTCCGATGCCATAACCCAGGCGGTTCTCAACCTGGGAGACAGATCTCCTTAGGGGGGGCGTAGAAGTTCAAGCAAGGGCGCCCATATAGGCGGGCAAGGGGGGCTCAAGCCCCCCCCCCCCCCTTGGAAATGAGAACTTCCTTGCTTTTATTGCTTTTTTCTTTGCAAAAATGTATAAAATTTTCTTTTCCAGCCATTAATGAATAAGTTATTAAAAATGTCAAATTTTAATATGTCTAATATGTACTGAAATCGTTTTCCATGGGGAAAATATTCTGATAAACCATGGGGGAAATATTTGAGCCCCCCCTTAAAATTTTGCATATGGGCGCCTTTGAGTTCAAGGAGGGATTGAGCGCGTAAACGTTAAAATAAAAAGTAAAACAGTGATTTACACAACTTTGTGGTCAGATGAAAACATTAAATAACAGGACCAATTCTCTTATCAATGTTGAGCAAGTTCCTGATGTCTAAGTCAACCTCACCTAAGCCTAGCTTATATTACATACACACACACAAAAAAAAAAAAAACATTTGCTTCTCCGACGCTCGGATTTCACGCGATTGTTCGAATAATAATACATTCAAACTTAAGTTTTGTGCAGCCATTTTGTTTTGCGTATAAATCCCGACTTATCCAACATTTTGGTTCCGAGGCGGCGTTTGAACCAACCCTGTTTCTAGTAGTTATAATTGTGTTATAATATTCGCTGGATGCTATGTCGAAAAAAAATGATAGGTGAGTTAAACGTCCTTTTTTTAAAGGTAAATCTAAAATGATAACTCAGTTCACAAAATCAAAAAAAAAAAAAAAAAAATGTACTGGAAATATTCAGTAAATTACCGCCCATTAGCCAGGACTAAAGCAGAAATACGTGAAATACACCGCCAGCTCAGTCATTTTCAGCCGAGGACTGCAGTTTCGTGCTTATTAGCACTCATCAGCCCGGCATAGGAAAGTGACTGAGCTGGAGATGGAAAACCTTAAGAGATTTTCCATCTCCAGCTCAGTCGCTTTCCTATGCCGGGCTGATGAGTGCTAATAAGCACGAAACTGCAGTCCTCGGCTGGAAATGACTGAGCTGGCGGTGTATTTCATGTACTGGAAATGTTTGCTGTAATGAACCTTCTTTTCACATCGTATTTGTTTTTAATTTTTATTATTTAAATCTTTTTCATTTACAAAATAAAAAATCAAACATCCACCAGGCAACACATCTATAGCTTGGCCACCAGTTTTCTGCAACGAGGCTTTTTGACTGAGCTGGCGGTGTATTTCATGTACTGGAAATGTTTGCTGTAATGAACCTTCTTTTTACATCGTATTTGTTTTTAATTTTTATTATTTAAATCTTTTTCATTCACAAAATAAAAAATCAAACATCCACCAGGCAACACATCTATAGCTTGGCCACCAGTTTTCTGCAGCGAGACATTTGTACAAATACTAATTTTGCCACCTGACAGCTTTGAAACCAAAACGTCAAAAAAGTCAGCTACCCAAAAGGAGTGGGTGTAATGGTTAGTTTATGTTATCTTAAGCAATTTCCTACTCTACTACTTCTATTAACCGCACATGATGGAAAGGGGGCGTGGCCTTAGGTTGGTGTTTATATATATATATATTTCATGCAATAAAAAACTGTTGGATGCGTAATAATCTAAATTCAATGCAAATAGAGGTTTCTATTTTTTCGAATGGATCAAGTGGGGTACTATCAATAACGCAAATATTAGTGATGAAAATTCACCAATGAGATTTAAATAAGCGTAGGAGATCCAAACACTGAAAACTTTTTTAAGTAGTCAACAGATAGGCAAAACCTCAAGTCCGTTTGTTCAATTTTAAATCATGCGGGAAAAAAATATCAAAGGAAACTGTATGTAATTTCACCATATGCGAACTAATTTCTTGATATTCTTAGTAATATTAATTGAGGCACGTTTTTCACCAAATACTCTTGTCTTAAAAATATAGGGTGTGCTGCTGGTTAGCTGATCTATTCAAATGAAGGCAGGTGAAAAGCAAACGGATGTAGGTGCCAAAATTTAAAAAAATGGTGATAATTAGTATACATAGTAGGAGACTCTCTCCTTTGTTATAGGATAAGAGATGATGCTTGTAGCTGTGGTGGGTACGGCTATACTGTCGTGTTAAGTACAAAAGTCGTATCTGCACTTTTTATCCAAAATATGTTACGATCACCAAATAATTCTTTCACATTTAACTTTGAACAGTATTTAATGGTCATTTGAGGAAATGAGAAGCAAAAGGATGCAAGTGGATATTTTCAAATTTTGAGCAAAACGCGTTTAAAGATAACATCCTTGGTAGGCTTTTATTGAATTTTTTTTCTAAATCATGCTATCTACTTCATCCCCCTCTCTTGTGCCAAGACAGAGGAGAGGTTCACCTGACATGTGTACAGGTTATCTTAAAATTTTTAATTTTGCCACTTACATCCCTTTGCTTCTCACTGCCTCATTTGTTATATTTTTTATATATTTAAATTATATTATTAATTTTTTAAAATTTTTTTTAAAAATTTAGAAAATGTTGCATCCGTATCAAGTACACAGAGGCACACTAATTTAAATGGCAATTTCTGATTTTTAAACTCAGATGCACCTTTGAACTTAGTATGGCAGTATACAGCATGATTTGAAAAAAAAAAAAGAATAAAATTAATTTAAATTCTGAAATATTGAATTCAAATTATGTTTTTTGCAATCACAACAAGACCCTACTCATTGGAGTTACTGTTTCTAGAAACATTTATGTTCCCCAAGCCTGCCTCTCCTCCTGGGCGGTTTCGTCCGTATAGTTAGGTGTGCAGGCGCACGTGCGTGCATGTATAGGCTTGTGTGTGTGCGTATACCTGCGTGTATGCACTTAGGCGTGCGTGGATGTGTGTAACGGCGTGTGTGTATTAGGGTGTGTCGAAAAAACTTTTTTTGGAAATCTGTTTTTTGATAGTGTGGAAAAGTTGCTATATGGGCCCGTTATTACCCATAAAAAATTTCGCTAAATTTGTTTAATATTTAGCTGACGCTATTTGACCTCGAAAAACTGAAAAAAAAGGGCAAAAAATGCATTTTTTTCAAAAAAAAAAAAAAAAAAAAAAGGGGGGGGGGGTCGAAAATAAAAGTTTGAAGCTATTTTCAGCAAACCTTAGAAGTATCTATCAGTTAATTAGTTGAAATCCTCAAAGACTTTTATACATTTCGTAGAATATTTAGCTACGCTCCTTTAAGACTGAAACATTGGAAAAATGAAAAAAAAAAAATAAAAATAAAAGTAGTTTTGAAATAAGTAAGTACTGAAATGTTACGCAACACGTTACTAAGAAAAAAACAGTGAAAATTCAATCAATTTTATGCGACATTTGTACGCCAATTTTAAAAAATGCGCACACTCAAATAAAAAATAGTTACATAAGATGCTAATTTTTAAATCTTCGGTTCCAATTGTTTCTCCTGGATAATAAACGGCGCTCAACTACTTTTATTATTCTTAAGATTATTTTATAACTATTTTATATATATTTGACAAATAGAGCCCTTGAGTATTAAAAAAATGTGAATCCTCTGAAGTTCTTTAAACTTATTAATGAATTGAACGCAAGTATTCTTTTTCTCAAGCCATTTCTTCCTCTCGACTTTATCACCCACTTAAGAGACAAAACCCCCCAACAAGAAATGCTGTATTTCTACACCTCCACAGCTGGGAATTAAGCAATTAAAGGGGTCCACTCTATTGTCCAATGTCCACAATGAGTTGCCACTGAGGCATCTTATACTGGAATTGGACGGTTGCACTAAGTGGCCACATTCATATTCTGGAGCTATCAAACAACTTCTAAGAGATTGTGAAAAAAATCCGGTGGTCAAATTTGATAAAATTGACTGCAACCTTCTGGTTTTGGATATGGAAGATATAAAAAAATTTAAGTACTGAACAACAATATTTGTATAGAATCTGTCTTGCCGTAAAAGATGGTAGTTGTCCTTCAAGCGTGGCTGACAGTAGCCCAGGCAAACTCAGTCAGTCATGCGCGATGGCTGACAACTACAAACCGTTTGTTACGTTTCTATATAGACACTCCAACTCCATCAGAAAACCTTACAATGCGTGTAAAGTATGTAATTTAAGTTTATGCTCAAATGTGGTTTGAAATGAAAATGAGACCGAACTGCCAGTACCGCGCCCAACATTTTTGGAAAATGATTTCTCTTGCAAAGCAGTTTCCAGACAACGTTAAGGAGATAATTTTCAAAGTTCTCGGTCAAGTAATGCATATTTCGCTCATTCTGAACAGCTACTGTTGACAATGTTGTTTTACTCAAGAAAATACATTCGGGAATGAGCTGTTAGGCGCATTCTGAACTCTAGAAATAAGAAGACGAAGAGCTCGGATGGTGTACGATTCTTGAGCGTCCTAAACTCAATTTTGAAGCCGTTGATTATGTTGATTTAGTTGATTGGGCAAACTGTGTTGTAACAGAGCCACCTCTTACAATGCATCTAAAAGACCAACAATGGAAAGAAATGTGCAAAGAACATTCTACAGAGTTTACTTTCGAGAAATTTCCCTGTCACGCGCAAGCTGTGAAACGTTGTGTGAAACTAATACCCAAAGCTGCAATAAAAGTTCGTGGTGAAACTGCACGAGATGGATACATTCGTGCTAAACTTCAAGCTAGGAAAGAACTTCCATCTTTGATAACAAGGGACAATATTATTCCAAAAAATAATATTCATTATGCATGAGGTATTATAAATCAAATTTGAAGATTTCTTTTTTAAAATTTTATTATCTACATATGTAGTTCTCGAAAATGTATGATACTATTGCGTGATAATAATTACTATGATTAATGGCGCTATTTAATTAATTAGTTTATGATTTAATTTTGAAAAGTAATTTTCACATTGGTTTTTTAAAGAAATTCAATATTTTTTCATTTTTCTCCAATTTTTGATGTCGGAAAGAAGCGGTTAAATGCTCATTAAAATCAATGAAACATTTCATGGGCTCGAACTAGCTCATTATATAACATTTTCGGCTCATTCCAGCAAAGTATTTGGAATTTAGTTTTTTAAAAAAAATTTTGACAAAAATTCATTTTTCTCTTTTTTTTCGGTTTTTCAGTGTCAAATAGCGCCGGCTATATATTTTTTAATATCCAAGAAATTTTTTGTGAGAGCTAACTAGCTCACTACGCAACTTTTGCGCGCTATCCAAAAATTGATTTCGAAAAAAAAAAATTTCGGCTTATTTCGGGGCCCACTCTAGTGTGTATGTGCGTAACGATGCATGTGTGTGAGTTTGTATGTTTATGAGCGCGTGTGTGTGTGTGTAGGACATGGATGCCACCAACCAGGAGAAGCGGCTAAAGAAAGACAGTGCTCAAGACCGGAGGCCGGTGGTGCTGCAGAGGCCCCTGGTCCAAGCTGAAAAAGGAACGACAACGCCAAGGATCGTCAAATAAGATTAATAAGCAATCGTGATTGCTCAAAAAACATCATTGAAAGCCTACCTAGAGTCTGAACTTTAAACGCGTTTTACTCCAAACTTTAAATAGCTCACTTACATCTCTTTGCTTCACACTACCTCAGGGGTACGTGCCTCGCTAGGTGGCCGAATAAGAACTTCAAGGGAGGCGTGAGCGTATAAAAGATAAAATAAATAGTAAAACTCAGTGTAAATTACTCAATCTCGTGGTCAGATGCGAATATTAGATAACAGTGTTAACTCTCTCATTCATGTCTAGAAGGAATCTAACGTGAGCGTCAATCTTACTTAGAGCCTATATTACCTCAAAAGATTGTATATGTCTATCTGCCTTTTGGATTTTGTATGTTCGAATAATAATATGCTCAAAATTAAGCTTTGTGTGGACATGTTCAGTAGGCTAGCTTCAGTACGGCGGTTCAAAAATACATATAAAAAAAAGTTCTCCTAGATAAGAGGACACCCCTCAATATTTTTACACTTGTGGATAGTAATATGCTGGAAGAACTTTAGCTTCTTATTTCAATCAAAGAGGATGCTCAACCCCCTCCCCCAAATTTCACACGTATGGGGAAGGGGGTTAAAAATTTATAGAAATGAAAACACAATGCTACATATTATAATATACACTAGTAGCATGTACATTGCGAAAAAAATATTATTTACAAAAAAAAAAAAAAAAAAGCTGGGGAAATTGAATGTTTTTAAATCTGTGACATTTTCTAAAAAAATAAAGGGTGTCCTGAACTCTAGCTGAAGAAAGTTTTTTGAGTTACCCTAAGCTTTAGTTATCTAACTATGCCACAACTTAGACTAATCATACGCATGATGGATAACTCGTGGCGTAAAGCCTGAAATGTTCACCGCCCCTACTAACAAATGTCACTGTTTGGCTCTCAAATACCTGCGGATGCGAAGCAGCTCCAGCGACCATAATATTAAGGCTATGTGTTGTCATTCTACAGCAGTCGAACAACATTTAAAATTATATATTAACTTTATGTATTAAAAAATAATGGTGGACAATACTAATCTGCATGATGAAGGAGTTAAATGCAAAACAAAGCCTTCTTTTTTGAATGAATCAAGTTGAGCTCTTTTACTAAATCAAAAAGTAATAATAAATATTGTCCTATGATTATAAAATTCAGCGGGTAAGATCCTCACACTAAAAACTTTTTTTGAGTATTATACCAATAAGGGATCTCCCATTGTCGTTAGTTCAATTTTAGATAACTAGCTGACCCGTGCGGAACTCCGCACTGTGCTTCGAATCGTTTCATAAGGCATTTCGCTCTTTAAAAATTTCAAAGGAGGAACATTATGAAGAAGAACAGAAAAAAAGTAAGCGCAAAAGAGAAGGCATGTAATTTAAAGACATCAGTAACAAAACCTCGTTAAATACAACGTTGTGATAATTTGATCATCGCTCACCTTTTGGTCGTACATATTTTCAAAGCAAACATAAATATCATTAAAAGTGGCTGAGTAGTGACTCGTGAAAAAGCAATATTTGTGCTTGTGAAAAAAAAGGTTGTGGCAAATACAGTCCTGCCCATGTGAGCATCTGACAGGAAAAAAAGAAACATTTAAGAGATATTTATTGGCACGGATTCGAATTGGTGCCATTCGAACTACAGGCTGCATCAAGGTTTTCAAACAGCAAGGGGCGTTTTCGAAAACTTGATTTTTCGACCGTAAGTCTATTTTTCATCATTAGCCAGCCTGATAAGTTTTAAAATGAGAAGGGAATAATATATAAGATAAGATATTGAAGAGAAATGTTTTTATTTCTGAAAATTTTTACAATTCGTTACCGCAGGCTGCTTGAACTGTTATGACTTAGATGGCAGCACGTGTTCATCATTTAACAGCACGGTTAAAATACAAAATAAATTGAACTATGCTCTATTTTAAGCGTAGCTTTTCGAATGTAGTAAAAATGTGATAAGCTTTTTTTTTTTTTTTTTTTGCAAAAAGAAGAAAAAAAAATATATATATTACCCTTCAAATAGGTAGTATTTTTTTTATTTGTACAAAGAGTCAAAAACTCATTAGAAGAATATATGTTTCAATATACGATTTATTATTTTTTTCTGAACAAAAAACAATTATATTTTAGTCTGAAATCTTAAACCTGTTACTTATATTTTCGCTTACATTATGCTTTAATTTTCTTACCAAAGCCAAAGCTTTCAAAACGAGAAAAAAAAAAAAAAAAACGTACAATTCAGAAGTAATTTAGCACAAAGTCACATCAAGTTTTCATAACAGCAAGGAGCGTTTCCTTCTCATTTATTCTATTCCCTCATATTTGTTATTCACTTAATTGAGTGTTCATGCAATGCGCGATACTTCTCTAATTTTTTGATGCAGATTGTCCGGACGCTCATTCTCCTGGTTACGAGGAGAACGCTCTGCCAATCAAGCTATTTAGTTCTGTCGGTCATAGTGCAAGTTAAAGTTATAAGTTTAACCGAAAACCTCATTCTGGTTCTTTAAAACTGGTTTTTCGGCTGAAAAAAACAATTTGTAGACCGTGGGTCTATTTTTCGTCAGTAGCCAGCACCATAAGCTTTAAAATAAAGTGTAAATCAAAGAAATCGATCAAGAATTGAGGAAAATCTGGCGTAGAAACCAAAAACAGGCTACAGAAATAATATATAAGGATGCTTATATTATGCTGAGTGATCTGAATGTAGTCAGAGCTTTAAAAAAAAGGAAGAACACCCTTCGATTAACAGTCAACTTATCTTAATGATAACTGTAGCTTGCATAACGGAGTCGAAACACCAAGTAGCATTCCCACATCATTTATTTTTTTTACGTGTGTATGTTATGAGTACATGTAATGCATAATACGTATATAAATTTGATATTATGTCGAAGAGCCCAAGCTTGCCCGAAGTTCATATAATTTATAGCCGAACGATCTACTGAAAAAAATTTATCAATTTTACCAAATAACTAATTCCAGTGCTTTTAAGTTTTGTTAAAATATGAACACACACACACAGGTTTTTTTTTTTTTTGCCGAAAGCGGCGTAAAAAATTGGAAAACTGCATTAGTACTTTGCAAAAAAAAAAAAAAAATGCATAAGACCTACAGGCTGCATCAAGGTTTTCAAACAGCAAGGGGCGTTTTTGAAAACTTGATTTTTCGACCGTAATTCAATTTTTCATCATTAGCCAGCCTGATAAGTTTTAAAATGAGAAGGGAACAATATATAAGATAAGATATTGAAGAGAAATGTTTTTATTTTTGAAAATTTTTACAATTCGTTACCGCAGGTAGCTTGAACCGTTATGATTTAGATGGCAGCACATGTTCATCATTTAACAGCACAGTTAAAATACAAAATAAATTGAACTATGCTCTATTTTAAGCGTAGCTTTTTGAATGTAGTAAAAATGTGATAAGCTATTTTTTTTTTTGCAAAAAGTAGAAAAATATATATTTTACCCTTCAAATTGAGGTAGTATTTTTTATTTGTACAAAGAGTCAAAAACTCATTAGAAGAATACATATTTCAATATACGATTTATTATTTTTTTCTGAACAAAAAACAATTCTATTATAGTCTGAAATCTTAAACCTGTTACTTATATTTCCGCTTACATTATGCTTTAATTTTCTTACCAGAGCCAAAGCTTAAAAAAAAAAAAAAAGAAAAAAAAAAAAAAAAAAACGTACAATTCAGAAGCAATTTAGCACAAAGTCGCATCAAATTTTCACAACAGCAAGTAGCATTTCGTTCTCATTTATTCTATTCCCTCATATTTGTTATTCATTTCATTAAGTGTTCATGCAATGCGCGATACTTCTCTAATTTTTTGATGCAGATTGTCCGGACGCTCATTCTCCTGGTTAGAAGGAGAACGCTCTGCCAATCAAGCTATTTAGCTCTGTCGGTCATAGTGCAAGTTAAAGTTATAAGTTTAACCGAAAACCTCATTCTGGTTATTTAAAACTGGTTTTTCGGCTGAAAAAAACAATTTGTAGACCGTGGGTCTAGTTTTCGTCAGTAGCCAGCACCATAAGCTTTAAAATAAAGTGTAAATCAAAGAAATCGATCAAGAATTCAGGAAAATCTGGCGTAGAAACCAAAAACAGGCTACAGAAATAATATATAAGGATGCGGCAAGAGATAATAGTGAATCAAACTGAGCCGTATACGAAGTAATTTTTGAATATTTTGCATTAATATAAATAGTGAGTGTCTAAATTAATGTTAATAGCCCGTTTTGTTCTTTTGAAAGGATTATACTGCATTTGTTTATACTGTATACTAGTTGTACTTGCACTGTACGCCTATGCTTGTGTTTGGTTAAAAAAGCTCATTGAGAGAATGTAAATTTACCATCCGACCCCCTAAAAACGATTCTGTTTTGTTATTCAAAATCTGCACACATAATTTTCTCTGAGCTCCAAGCGTATTCCATGAAATAATAAGAAATTCTGATATAATGCTGACAACTGATCGACAAAACCCCCTCTTCTAAAGATTAAAATCACTCAAAGCCAACGTATCTAAACGTTTGAAGTTAAATAATAAAATATTAACTTGCAGCTACGAAATCCTAAAGATACAGTGGCTCAGTCGGCGGACTTTTACATTTAATCACATCTTTCCATCCAATACGAACCCCCATCGGAATCTGGAATGCAACCTGGTCAAGACGTTTCAAGCATATTCACAAGAAGATTGTATATTTTAATGAAGAAATTTCATAATAAACAAAGAGAATACTAAAAAGTACTCAAAATCGTTGGTTATACACATGTATTTAAATGGATACCCCGTTGATAACCAACAGTTGTACTCAACGCAGTACACGCAGCCATGACCAAAGAAAGAAAGCCAGAAGATAGTTTTTCATCACACAAAAAGCAGCTAAGTCACACAAAAAGGTAGTTGATCAGAATTTCAAAGCCCTCACACAAAAAGGTTCCCTTCATTACTTTTATAATTCAGATTTTTCTAACTTACATACACAATTAAAACTTACATAACTATTAAGTGTAAAGGGTAAAGTAGATAAAATGAAAAAAAAAAAAACAATAAATAAAAATATTACTAAGTTGTGATTTATATTATATAGACAGATAGATATGTACTCTACAATTTCTGAACTGTTAGATGTTACTCCATTAATTAACAACACGCTCGAGGTCGGACGAAATTTACTCTAAAAAAGAAATTAGTTTCACTGCGAACAACAGCATCATTAAAATACTATCAACGTCAGGTTCGGCATTTTACGTACTCAATGACATTTATATGCAAATTTTTCATTCTGCGCAATAACAATCATCATTATGCTTTATGTCTATCCACTTTTGCTCTTGTGTAGTTTATGATGCCCCCAATAAACCTCTTTCGTTGGAATCTTCATTTAATTTCTTCCATTTGTATTTTTAGAATTATTCCAGCTGGTATTGAGCGATGAAGAAGCATTCATAAAAACCTTAATTTCATTTCCCTTTATCAAACTAATGCCAAAGACGGCCTTTTGAAAATTTTTTAATCTCGAAAATTTCCAGAGTTTTAACTCAGTTGCATGGTCATATAAGAAATTTCATTTCATTTATAAGTCGTTTGTATGTATTAATAGTTTATATCTGTTTTGAATTCGTCAGTAGAATTTCTGGAAATAAATTAATAAAAGTAAATATTCGGCATTTAAGAAGCAGATAGTTAAGTTTAAATAACATAATAAAGTTAACATAATAGTTATGTTTTACAGTGGCTCCCAAAAGTGTTCGTATACTTTGAAATTTCGTAGTAAAACCAAAATAAATCGAAACTGAATTCGAATATGAAGTACAATATTTTTTCACACCATTCCTATGTCATTCTAAATGCAACCCATTGGTTTTTTTCAAAATATTGACGGATCATCTTTTTGAAATGGGTCAGAAAACGAAGATACAGAGAAATAACACGCCACAAAAGTCATCGTACACTCAAATATTTTCGAATAAATTCCTGATTAAAGTTATCATATGCCGTTTTATTAATATTTTTGCATTGTGTTGACCCTTATAAGTCATTTGGCTTTAATTTTTTGTTTATTTATTCCTTAATATTGTGTTTATTACTGTAAAATGACTGGTATTCGCAAAAAACCGCAGACACCATTCAAAATTTGATTTTTTTTCCCACAGCAGTGATAAATTGGTTTGAAATGTCTCTAAATTAAAGAATTTATTTGTTTGTATAGTAAAGTGTGCTTGATAAAATGCTTTAAAGAAAGGAATCGGACCGAAAACAAGGTAAGAAAAGGTCAACCGGCAAAGTTGACAAAATGTAATCGGAGATTTAAAGTTACAAAATTCATGAAAAATACACATTTAAGTGCTGTAAAAGTTTCTGCACAGTTAAATGAAACATTTTACATTTAATTTTCACCTAAAATTGTTTGCCAAGTTCTCTGATTAGCTGGATTAAAGGGGACCTCTTCTCGCAGAAATTTTCTTGGACGTGCGAAAAACAGAAAGATTACGCTTTTCGTCGCAAAATCAATGATAAATAAGCTAAAAACGTTTTCGAATCACGTCTTACTTACAGATAAAAACTAATTCAACATTTTTGGTTAAATTGTTGCATAACTGTAAGTAGAAAAAACTATTATGAACTTAATCTTAAGAACTTATTTGGATTAGTTAATCAGGACGGTGCAGGTTTTCTAGTGTGAGGGTGCATATCAGCATCAGGACTTGGTAGTTTGTAACTTTTTGGTGAAATAATGAATCATGCTGTTCCTTTAAATATTTTAAAAACCAATTTTGGACTCTTAGCCCAAAATGTGGTTTTCGGAAACAACTTTGTTTTTTTTTTAATCAAGATAGCGATAAGAAGCACACGGTTTTCAACGTTTGCGTCTAGTGCCTCGAAAAGTGTCCTAAAGTTTAGAAAATAACCCCTCAATCTCCAGATTTTAACTTAATGTAACGTATTTAGAGATATCTGGAGGCTAGATTACGAAAATAGGGCTTTAAAACGAAAATAGAGCTAGAAACAGTGAGACTCGAAGTGTGGTTGAACACTTACTCAGAAATTACGCAAAAAAAAGAAAGAAAAAGAATCATATCTATTCCCAGACGTTAAAAAGGTGTTATGAATACTGTATGATAATCTACTAATTAATAACTTAATCAAAAGTTAGATTATTCAATAATATATAGACATTTTATAAAGTGTACGAAGACTTTTGTGAAATAAGATTTCCGGCACTTTTTGTTTTTTGATTTTTAATAAAATAAGTTTTAATATTTTTTAAAAACTTTTCATGTAGTTTTGTTAAAAATTGATCATAGATCTTATAATTAAATACCTATTCCGAAATATTAAGCCTAACCCATGGATTGGGGCCTATTTTGTTGAAAGTCGTAGGTGTACGAAGACTTTTGATTGCCACTGTATGTACAATTACAATCAGCTTTTTACATAAAACGACACACATTTTTTGGTTGATTACGTGAAAATAAAGCACCAAGACTTACTAAATACCAATGAGCACTAATTTCATATCAAGTCATCAGATTCCAATTAAGCTTTAGTTAAAATCCTTAAAAACAATCTTTTTGTTCTACTCTGTTTCACTTAAAGTAATACAAACAATCTATTTAACGTGTTCTTTTAACGATACAAACCGTATTTCAAAAATAGAAACAGGAAGGAAAAAGAGAGTAATTACAATTCGAAAACTCACCTATTTGACGGTAAAAAGTCCAACAAAATAAACATAACTAGTCGACCCGTGCGGAACTCCGCACTGTGCTTCGAATCGTTTCATACGGTATTTCGCTCTTTAAGAATTTCAAAGGAAGAACGTTATGAAGAAGAACCGAAAAAAAAGTAAGCGCAGAAGAGAAGGCATGTAATTCAAAGACATCAGTAACAAAACCTCCTTAAATACAACGTTGTGATAATTTGATCATCGCTCACCTTTTGGTCGTACATATTTTCAATTCAAACATAAATATCATTAAAAGTGTGGCTGAGTAGTGACTCGTGAAAAAGCAATAATTGTGCACGTAAAAAAAACAGGTTGTGGCAAATACAGTCCTGCCCATGTGAGCATCTGACGGGAAAAATGAAATATTAAAGAGGTATTTATTGGCACGGATTCAAATTGGCGCCATTCTGATTAACAGCCCGACACCCCATCAAACCTAGCAATTGCGCCTTCCTTTTCGAAAGCTATTCATTAAAGGAATGCGTAGTAAAAAACAGTAAAAAAGCTTTTTGCCAAAAAAAAAATAATAATAATAATAATAATAATAATAAGATCATGCTTCTATGTTTTGTCATTAACCAGCATGATACGATTTAAAATTATCCGAAAAGCATGGAATTCGATTAAAGAATGACGAAGATCTCACGTAGCGATTGAAACGAACATTCTAGAGAAGTAATAAATTAGATTGAAAATAAGTGTTTTTATCTTTGAATATTGAACTATTTCACATAGAAGGTTGCTTTAACAGTTACGGCTTAAATGCCCGCACATGTTTCTCTTTTATTCGAACACTTAAAATTCAAAACCAAAACCAGTTGAACTGAGTCCGTTTTTTAAGTGTAATTTTTCGAACGTAGACAAAATGTGTTTTTTTTTTCAGCAGAAAGCAGAGGAGTAAAAAATGAATTCTTACTAATGAAGTTGATAATAATTTTAATGCTTTATATCGTATTCGCGCGAATAAAAAATTAAAGGTTTACTGGGTGAAACTCGTAGTTTTAATTTGGCGTAGTATTTTTTCATTTGTACAAAAGGTCGAACACTGCTATTAGAAACATCTACATTTCAGCATACAATGAAAATGTTTTTCTGCACAAAAAGGATTTCCTTTAGGTAAATCTAATACTTTTTTATGCTTACATTATGCTGAGTGGTCTGGATGTAGTCAAAGCTTGAAAATAAGGAAGAACACTCTTCGATTAGCAGTCAACTTATCCGAATGATAACTGTAGCCTGCATAAAGGAGTCGAAACACCAAGTAGCATTCCCACTGCATTTATTTTATTACGTTTGTATGTTATGAGTACATGTAATGCGTAATACTAATATAAATTTGATATTATATCGGACAGCCCAAACTTGCCCGAAGTTCAGATAGTTTATAGCTCTACCGAAAAAAACTTATCAATTTAACCGAACAACTAAGTCCAGTGCTTTTAAGCTTTATTAAAATATGAACACACGCACAGGCTTTTTTTTTTTTTTTTGCCGAAAGCGACGTAAAAAATGGAAAACTGCATTAGAACTTTGCTTTTAAAAAATGCATAAGAACTACAGGCAGCATCAAGGTTTTGAAACAGCAAGGGGCGTTTTCGAAAACTTGATTTTTCGACCGTAAGTCTATTTTTCTTCATTAGCCAGCCTGATAAGTTTTAAAATGAGAAGGGAATAATATATAAGATAAGATATTGAAGAAACATTTTTTTATTTTTGAAAACTTTTACAATTTTTTTACCGCAGGCTGCTTGAACCGTTATGACTTAGATGGCAGCACGTGTTCATCATTTAACAGCACGGTTAAAATACAAAATAAATTGAACTATGCTCTTTTTTAAGCGTAGCTTTTCGAATGTAGTAAAAATGTAATAAGCTATTTGTTTTTTTGCAAAAAGAAGAAAAAATATATATTTTGCCCTTCAAATTGAGGTAGTAATTTTTTTATTTGTACAAAGAGTCATTTCTGAACAAAAAACAATTCTATTGTAGTCTGAAATCTTAAACCTGTTACTTATATTTTCACTTACATTATTCTTTAACTTTCTTACCATAGCCAAAGCTTAAAAAGAAAAAAAGAAAACGTACAATTCCGAAGCAATTTAGCACAAAGTCACTTCAAGTTTTCATATCAGCAAGGAGCGTTTCCTTCTCATTTATTTTATTCCTTCATAGTTGTTATTCACTCACTTAAGTGTTCATGTAATGCGCGATATTTCTCTAATTTTTTGTTGCAGATTGTCCGGACGTGGGCCCGAACACGCATTCTCCTGGTTACGAAGAGAACGCTCTGCCGATCAAGCTATTCAGCTCTGTCGGTCAAAGCGCAAATTAAAGTTATAAGTTTAACCGAAAACCTCATTCTGGTTCTTTAAAATAGGTTTTTTGGCTGAAAAAAACAATTTTTAGCCCGTGGGTCTATTTTTCGTCAGTAGCCAGCACCATAAGCTTTAAAATAAGGTGTAAATCAAAGAAATCGATCAAGAATTGAGGAAAATCTGGCGTAGAAACCAAAAACAGGCTACAGAAATAATATATAAGGATTAGTCGAACATCCTAAATGTACCAAAATATCAGGCCGGTGAATGATAAACTTACACTACCATCAATAAACATTACTAAAGAAACATTTTTCATACGCTGAAAAGAGTTAAGAACGGTGAATGTAAAAAATAAAAAATGGACAGACGATTAAATAAAGGCTATGTCCGAATAGAGCAACCAATTTTAAACTAATTTAAAATAAAATTTAAAATTCAAGATGGAAACATTGTTTTAAGATTTGGACAGCAGCTAAAAAAATCTCTTTTAAAACAATTTTTAGAATTTTATTTGCGCACCCATTTGCAAAATGGCAACAGGAAAGAAATAACAATTCCTGAATAACGTTATGTTAATTAACGTTTTAATTAATATCTCCGCTAATTAAAGTCGCACAATTACGAGATTGGTCCTATTGTTTTCTTTGGAAAATTTCGAATTGATCGGTATCTCGTTTGACTATCGATTCGCAGCGGTTCTCGAGAAGATCGATCTTCAGACAGACAGACAGACAGACGGACGCGAACAGATTTTAATATTATAGTGGATAAAAATATTAGAATTTAAGACGACAGCTAGGTTTTAACAAAAAAAAAAAAAAAACTTAGATTTAAACTCGTGCAATTATCTGGATTAAAACTTTCAAACTGAAATCATTTTACTTGTAATATAAGCAGGAAGGCAACTTGCATAACAACCTCTTTATAAAACTATGCAAATGAAAACACAAAATAGGTAATTAATCAGTCTTCTTCATAATTCTTCATCTCCTTCTGAACTCGAAGCTGGATGCCACAATTTCGTGGTTTCGTTATTGTTTTTTTTTTCCTGTTGTCTTCTTTTCTTCATCTTTTCCTTTGCTTTATTTTTCTTGATGTCTTCCTGTTCTTTCTTTTATTAAAGTCTTGCTTCAGCCCGTATCTTCTTAGCCTCTTCTTGTTCCTGTTTGTATTTCTGTTTTTTCAACACCTCGCTTCACCACTCTAGTGAACTAATAAGTGCTACTTGTGTTCTACTGTTGCCGTTAGATTTTATATTTACACTATTGGCAGGAGCAGATGTGGCGGGAATCTAAACAAGGGCTTTTTTGAAGGAGCCTTTGAATTTTTAGCCGTAGATGAAATACATTGGCCAGAAATTCAAAATACGACGTGCTTGTCATTCACCCTGACCAGACTTTTCTAATCCCCAACCATAAGGCATACTAAACTTAATGCTATCTGGAATTCTTACGTATTTATGGATCACTGTTGCTGGTAGAAGATGCTCAGCAGCGTTTGCAGTGAATAAAACTGTGACACTTTTTTTTCCTCATTGCTCACAACTTGGTATACATTTTTTACATTTTTGTCACCTTTAATTGCAAGCACTCAGGATCCCTTTGGGTTGATAAAAAATGCAGTTTCGTCGCAGTTAAAAACTCGATTTGGATTTTTTTTTTTGAAATTCCAAGGTGATTATTGTCTTTTTCTTTCAAATAGTCGTGAAAGGTCGTGAACCAGTTGACCCAAACTTTTAAACGGGACAATGTGAGGTTTTCATTGATCCTATGGGCGACTGAAGGGTTCCGTTTAAGAAATCCGTTATGCAATGATTTCCCAGGTCTTCGATCAGTAACAAAATCATTTCTCCCCAATTCCTCAGCTACACTGGATAAAAAATTTTCTTTTTATATTTTAAACGCTGCTTTAGATGATGAGGCTATCCGGAGTCGCAGTATTTTTCCCTCGTCCTTTGAAAGCACTGGGTCTGAACCCACCCTGCTTATGCTAGGATAAACCCCGTTCACTTTGTTTAAAAGTGTAACTCGCGGGACTCTATTTTTCCTTGCTGAAGCGACAACACTCATACCATAACTATTTACATCCAATAAGGCTGTTTGCATCTCTTCTTCACTGTAACAGAATTTCCTAGCAGGGGGGAGGAGGGGGGAGGGCTTTCTGAACTGAAAAAAAGAGGTGTATTCACTATTCTGAGGTTCCAAAAAATATGGCGTGAGTAACAAACACCCTTTTGGACGAGTAACAGACACCCTCTCTGACACTAGTCACGTTGTTCAAATTTTAATATTGAACAAGTAGTCACAATCACATCAAAGAATAACCTCTTCTGGAGCGGAAAAATTTAAAAGCCTTCAAGGACCAACAACAGGCATGGGTGTATGTTACTAGTAAAACGAGTTTTCTGGGCATGAGTAACAGACATAGATAAAACTCACATTAGAAGTGATTGTACGTGAAAAACGATATGAAAACCTAAAAGAGCATGATTCAAACATTAAAAAATACCTCCAGCATGCACTCATATCGACAATTTTACAATGGAAAATGATGGTTGAAAACACTCACCTTCTTAACGTAAACAGCTAGCTACAGCATGAAACACCAGCCAACCTCGTGGTGGCTATTCATAACCTTCAAGTACTGCCTCGTAAATACCAAGTGACTCATGAAATTCACTCTGATGGTTGCACCGTATTCATTGTCCAAAGCAACATCAGTTTAACTCGCCTAAAATTCTTATTTTTTAAATCCAAACTTATTTGTTCAAGAGTCAAACTAATTAATGGTTTAATTTTCTTGGAAATACGTATAGGTTTGTGGATGTCTTATTTGTTTTCAGTTCACAGTAAGTACGGTAATGGGTCAAAACTTCGCCGGACAATACTTCGCGGCCAAAACTTCGCATGGACAAAACTTCGCGTGGTCAAAATTTTGGGTGGTCAAAACTTCGCGTGGACTAAACTTCGCGCGGTCAAAACTTCGCCTGGACAAAACTTTGCGCATTCAAAATTTCGTGCTTACAGAACTTCGTACAAAAAAAACTTCGTGCGTGTATTACTTTACGCGTCTAATATAAAACTTCTTAAAAGCGAATTATTTTTGTTTTACTGTGAAAAAAATCCTTAAATTACATATACAATCGACGCTCGTTATAACAACCACACATTATAAAGACCATTCCATTATAAGGACTAGTGGTAAAAGTCCCAATTTTATCCCTATATAATAATCTATGTTAATTTGCTTTCGGTGGAACGACCGTTCTTTATTGCTTAATCCAATATAGCGACCGAATTCAGAGGTAACTACTTGTGGTATTTTTCCTAGTAGAACATTTTTGCAACGTGAAATGATGAAAAATTTGGGATCTTTCAGTTTCTCGCTCGAATGGAGAGGCGAGCGAATTATGAGTAACACCGCGGAAAGCAAGTTGAAGGGGGAAAGGGGGGGATCGCTTCTGAATTTTATTGACAAATTTTGAAAAACTAGTTTTAAAATAGAATTAGGAATAAATGATGAAAAAAAAATAAAAGAAAATACAAAATTTTTTATCATCAAAAATTGTTCAGTTAGTTAGCTATAAAACGTTAAATTGTTATTATAAAACCAATTAATCGTTTTTTCGAAAAGCGATCAATTTATCCTTAATTTAATCTTCAAATTTATTACTTCATTAACTTGTTATACTTAAATTCATTTAGGACTTACACAATTAACTTGCAATCAAGTAATTCATTATGAAAAATTATTTTTTTTATGTAGTGTGTGTCCAATGTGTTCCTGGAAATCATTAAACAATACCCTCCCCCCCCCAAAAAAAAGACATATCTTTACTTGTTTGCTTAGTTTATATGATATGTTTATGGAAGTTCATTGTTATATATATAAATGCGCGAAGTTCTGGATAGGCGAAGTTTTAGACACACGAAGTTATGGATCGGCAAAATTTTAGACACGCGAAGCAATGAATCGGCGCAGTTTTGTTCACGCGCAGTTTTGACCACGCGAAGTGTTGTCCACGCGAAGTTTTGACCACGCGAAGATTTGACCACGCGAAGTTTTGTCCAAACGAAGTTTTGACCGCGCGAAGTTTTGTCCACGCAAAGTTTTAGTAGCGAAGTTTTGGCCGGCGAAGTTTTGGCCGGCGAAGTTTTGGCCGCGAAGTTTTGACCCCAAACCAGTAAGTACATCACCAAAACAGATACATGGAAAATCACATCTCCAACGACCGAAAGGGTTAAAGAGTGTCTCTGAGAGGTAGTCAATGCTAATTATGAGAATTATTAAAATCTACACCTGAACTTAACGCCTGCATACTCAGTAAAAGTCATTCTGTCGCCTAAGAAGTGGTAGTAGATCCCGGCAGCTCTAAAACACAAATTCGTTTTTCCGAGAAGCAGTAAATATGATTATCTCAAGACGCAATCCCGCTGTAATGAATACAAAAGCAATCGTTTAATTATAAAAATTGTATGCAAGAGAATAACGACAATAATTTTTCAATAAATACCTTTTTTTCTTCAAATAAACCCTTATTTTGTTCGAGTAGCAAGTTTCAATACATGATGTGACAAAAAATCGCATAAAATAGTGTTGTCCGGTTTTTGGACACAAATACTCCTACGTGCATCGGTTCGAGCACATATCCATCGTCCGACGCGGTGATCGTCGGTGACGAACTTCTGGCCTTCCTTAAATATTTTGTGCCGCACAAAAAACTCAAATCGGCTTAAAGCATCGTTCCTATAAGCCTTTAATGAGCTCAAGGCTTCTTAGACGCGGATTTTCCGACGGCCCGCTTCATGCTCGCGCGATGACACCATAAAAAATCCACCTCCTGTCTCAACACATGCCCCGGTCGGGCCGCCCTCTACCACTCCGTTGAGGATACAGCAAACCAGTCTTGATACTTATTAAACATACCCAGTAAGTATAGTACTTCTTATAATATACAGAGTGGTTATAATTAAAGTTACCCTGTTTAGACCCCTCTAGTGACCATTCTACACATCAGATTTCAATGAAACTTGGAATATAGATTATATAGACCATGGGGAGCACGATTATGCAATAAAAAAAATAGTTCAAAAATCAACTACCAGGGTAGAAAGGGGCGCATGAATCAAATAAGACGGAGATTGTGTCACAAAATCGATTTTATTTACAGAATTTGTTCAATGTGCATTCCATCTGCGTCAATCACGAGTTCAAAACGTGTTATAGCGTGAGCCAAGGTTACACAAAGGTTTTCCCTATCAATAGCATGAACATGGCGCCTTATGCTGTCCTTTAATTCAGGCACCGTCCGTATGCTTCCACCATAGACACGATCTTTCAGGAAGTCCCACAGCCAGAAGTCACACCAATTTAGGTCCGGCGATCACGGGGGCCAAGCTGTAGGAAAATGCCTAGAAATTGTCCCGTTGTCCCCGAAATGCATATGAAGCAGTGCCTTTACTGGATGAGCAATGTGAGGGGGTGCACCATCTTGCATAAAGACAGTTGAGTCCAAACACGCTCGTTGTTACAAAGCAGGAATGACTTGCTGCACAAAAAGTGCACAATATCGGGGACCTGTGACGGAACACCTTTTAGGACCTTTGGGCGTGGCCTCCTCGAAGAAATAGGGACCGAGGATGAAATCACCGGTGAAACCACACCATTCGGTAATGTAATCGGGATGAAGTGACCGTTAATGCACAGCATTTGGTCTAGCTGTACCCCATATGCGACTATTCTGCGCATTCACGACGCCGTTCAAGGTGAAATGCGGGTCGTCAGATCATACAATGCTCCAAGGGTTTGCATCATCAACTTCTAGTCTGATCAAAAAGAGCCTGGCAAAAGCAGTGCGTTTGTCCAGGTCGGCAGGAAGCATTTGTTGCGCAACGTGGGTCTTGTATGGATACCATTTAATAATGGATCGCAAAATCTTCTGTATTGTTGACCAAGGAAAAGACAAATCACGCGATACTGCGCGTGCACTTGTCGTTGAATATTTAGTGCTGGACATTGGCGCACACAGGAATTTTGCAAGGGGAGGGTCCAAGATCGAAAGCCTCATTTTCATATTATGACCCAATACGTCGTTAAACATATTGACTTGATTTTGTCGATTCGCGAGAACGGAAAACAGTAAAAAATAAACTATTGAATAAATAATTAGCATTTTTTAATGAAACATACTTAAACAAATTACCAGAAAGCAAAATAATTTTACGCTTTTACTTTTCTTATAGTTAAGAAATGGATTTAGCAAAGCAAATTCATCGTTGTAGAAGCATCATATGGTTATAGAAGTTCATAGATTCTCATTTTAATCTATAAATACAAAACTAAAAACATCGTTATTATAGTGTGTTCATTTATAAGTATCATTCTACTTCTTTTAGGTCATTTGCTGTAGGAAAAGTGCACAATATTATTGAAAACCTTTTAGCATAATGATTTTATTTTTTCATTTATTAGAACTGAAATTATTGTTATCTTTGTTTGGAAATATTTTACGTACAAAATACATAGAACCGTAATCAATTGGGGAAAAAACAAGACCTATGGGAGAGGTCCGGACCCCCTGGACCCCTCCCTTGTGTGCGCCACTGGTGCTGGACGCTCTGTCGACCACGGCAAGGGCAACTGCTTCCACGCTCTCTTCTGGAATCCTTTTCCGTCCTCTTCCAGGATGCACGTCCAACTCACCAGTCCGTCCGAATTTATTTATCATCTTTTTCAAGGATTGTCTTGCCATGGGCCCTTTCCGTATGCCTTTCAACCTTCGATATTCACGCAGTGCGGCAGTAAGATTACTATCCTTTTGATAGAAGACCTTGATCAGTAAGATTCGCTCTTTCTTTTCCAAATTCATCGTGATGAAGATGAGTGGAGTTCTGCCTTTTTATAGCTCATTTAATTTGCATAATGCAGCGGTGGTTGTTGCCGGATGTTTTACCTGTGAAGAGCGCCCCCTATCGTCGATATTTGAATTATTTTTTATTATTGCATAATCCTGCTCCCCATGGTATATATAATCTATATTCCAAGTTTCATCGAAATCCGATATGTAGAACGGTCACTAGAGGGGTCTAAACAGGGTAACTTTAATTACAACCAACCTGTACCAGCTGACCCAGCCACGCGTTGCTGTGGCTGAGATTGGAAATACTTTTTACTCATTAATTTTATACAATCAAATTTACATTCTTAACAAACCTAGAAAAAATTTAGTTGATTTTAAATCAAAGGGAATTAAGAATGGTCGTCTTTATCCGAAGTATGTACTTTTTAAATTTAGTAAGAACTAACTAAATTTTCTGTAGTAAAAATTTTACTTTCTACACATACGTTTAAAGAATTTAGCAAGTACTTACTTCGGCCAAACGTGCAAAATAACTTTAAAGTGATAGGTAAAGTACCCGAATGTTGAAATTAACCATTAACCAACATACGATTTTTGTATAGACATTTTATTCATCTAAAAGCTTTAACTATAGTGTTTAATCAATGACTTCTCACAAAATATGCTAAATAAATTGATAAACTATAAAAATGGAATTTTATAAATAAGGTAGATAACAATGATTTCGAACTAGTATTTCGATTATTTTAAATTTTTAAAATTGAAAATTATGTTTTTAGCAATTTGTTTACAATATTTTCGGTTAATTCGTCTTTTGCTAACACGAATAAATTTGATGGTTTTCCCACACGTGAGCAGATGACATGTAGTGGTTCATGGGATTGGAGTCCAAACCGCAAAAAACATTGTTTGGCGTTAAGATCTATTTATGGTTATTGCTAAAGCTAAGCGAGGCGGAAAATAAACCCTTCTAAACTGTATTGGATATCCTGACGATGTCAATGGAATGCGTGGCAGCATGATGATTTCTCCTTTAAACTTTCCCGCCAAAATTGTTGCTTCAAGAACATTTCCGTTGATCTTTTTGATACGCGTATATTTTCATAATTTAGGTGGGTTTAAATTATAGAGAAGATTAATTGGTGAACCAACTTTCAACTGGAGGTTGTGTGGTATAATTCCTGGTATATCAAGATAATTTAAAATTCAGATGGAAATTTTACGAATTCGTTTTCATTAACAATTGTATCGATTGGTTTAAAGGACTTCAAATTACCGGGCAACAACTGTTGTATCTAAAAGTTCATTCCGTCTGCATCAACGTTTCTTGATGCCAAAATAGCGCGCTTACAGAGGCAATTATGATAAAATATATTAAATTTATCCGGGGATACACTCTCAATTAGTTCATTTTTCGTCTTAACGGCAGGGCAGAAATTGTCCGGCAATTTGATGCACTGTGTAGTCTGACACAGTCCAATATCCAATATTCTTGTGCGAATGGATCATTTTGCATTTGTACTCGCATGGTCATGGTCAAGGACAGTTTCATGATATTTCGCAATAAAAACAATTGTTATAATCATACGTTGATTTCATCGGAATAACTGGTAATGTCTGCCGGAAGTCCCCAGACAGTAGTAAGACAGTACCATTGAAATGTTTCTCCATGCCTTTCAAATCTTGCATACTCCTACGATGAGCTTCAAGTAAATGCTTTTACTCATGAGCCATAGTACACTTATCCCAAATTGTTATTGCACTCTTTTGCAAACTGCAGCTATTCCGCGTTTGTTTGTTTGTTTTTTTTCTTTTCTGTTACACATTGCATTTGATTTGTCATTAATGTCTAATAGACAACTTTAAAGCTGAATGTGCTCTTTGTCCATCATATAAAAAAAAGAAATGCCTGACGATGCAATTGCCACTGCAATTTTCTGTTGCAACCGTATCTTTGCAAGAATAAATGACATTAAAATGTCTTACAAAAAACAAAAAAAAAAAAAGGCGATGTTTTTTCCGCTGAAATTCAGAATTCTTCGAGAAATTATCCTGAAATCTTTTGGAAGAATTCAGTAGTCTCCTCGGTTAAAACTAGTCTTGTCTCTGGCAACTTCAGAGAAGATTACCATAGGATTAATACAATAACTTGTTACCTTCCTGCTTTTCCGAAAAGGCCCCCAAAGCATTAACGCAATCACTGCCAAAGCTAAGCCAGACTCGCAAGAAAGTTGCTCGCATGTAACGCGTCTGCAATACTTGCAAAGCTACCGAATCCAAAGGTATTTTCGTTCGCATTGGGAGCTTAGTCAACCTAGACCCCATTATGCGACATTTTGGTTCCGAGAGAACTTCGGATCCAACCCTGTTTCCAGTATTTATAAACTAGACGACCCGTGCGGAACTCCGCACTGTGCTTCGAATCGTTTCATAAGGTATTTCGCTCTTTAAGAATTTCAAAGGAAGAACATTATGAAGAAGAACCGAAAAAAAGTAAGCGCAGAAGAAAAGGCATGTAATTTAAAGACATCAGTAACAAAACCTCGTTAAATACAACGTTGTGATAATTTGATCATCGCTCACCTTTTGGTCGTACATATTTTCAATGCAAACATAAATATCATTGAAAGTGTGGCTGAGTAGTGACTCGTGAAAAAGCAATAATTGTGCATGTAAAAAAACAGGTTGTGGCAAATACAGTCCTGCCCATGTGAGCATCTGACGGGAAAAAAAAGAAATATTAAAGAGATATTTATTGGCACGGATTCGAATTGGCGGCATTCTGATTAACAGCCCGACACCCCAACAAACCTAGCAATTGCGGCTTCCTTTTCGAAAGCTATTCATTGAAGGAATGCGTAGTAAGAAACATCAAAAAAGCTTTTTGCCCAAAAAAAAAAATAATAATAATAATAATAATAAGATCATGCTTCTATGTTTTATCATTAACCAGCATGACACGATTTAAAATTATTCGAAAAGCATGGAATTTGATTAAAGAATGACGAAGATCTCACGTAGCGATTGAAATGAACATTCTAGAGAAGTAATAAATTAGATTGAAAATAAGTGTTTTTATCTTTGAATATTGAACTATTTCACATCGAAGGTTGCTTTATGAGTTACGGCTTAAATGCCCGCACATGTTTCTCTTTTAATCGAACACTTAAAATTCAAAACCATAACCAGTTGAACTGAGTTCGTTTTTTAAGTGTAATTTTTCGAACGAAGACAAAATGTTTTTTTTTTTCAGCCGAAAGCAGAAGAGTAGAAAATGATTGCTTACTAATGACATTGATAACAATTTTAATCTTTTATATCGTATTCGAATAAATAGTTAAAGGTTTACTGTGTGAAACTCGGAGTTTCAATTTGGCGTAGTATTTTTTCATTTGTACAAAAGGTCGAACAATGCTATTAGAAAAATCTACATTTCAGCATACAATGAAAATGTTTTTCTGCACAAAAAAAATTTCCTTTAGGTAAATCTAATACTTTTTTATGCTTATATTATGCTGAGTGGTCTGGATGTAGTCAAAGCTTAAAAAAAAGGAAGAACACTCTTCGATTAACAGTCAACTTATCCGAATGACAACTGTAGCCTGCATAAAGGAGTCGAAACACCAAGTAGCATTCCCACTGCATTTATTTTATTACGTTTGTATGTCATGAGTACATGTAATGCGTAATACTAATATAAATTTGATATTCTTTCGGACAGCCCAAACTTGCCCGAAGTTCAGATAGTTTATAGCCGAACGCTCTACCGAAAAAAACTTATCACTTTAACCGAACAACTAAGTCCAGTGCTTTTAAGCTTTATTAAAATATGAATACACACACACAGGCTATTTTTTTTCTTTTCTTTTTTTTTTTTTTTTTTTTGCCGAAAGCGACGTAAAAAATGGAAAACTGCATTAGAACTTTGCTTTTAAAAAATGCATAAGAACTACAGGCAGCATCAAGATTTTGAAACAGCAAGGGGCGTTTTCGAAAACTTGATTATTCGACCGTAAGTCTATTTTTCTTCATTAGCCAGCCTGATAAGTTTTAAAATGAGAAGGGAATAATATATAACATAAGATATTGAAGAAACATTTTTTTATTCTTGAAAATTTTTACAATTTGTTACCGCAGTCTTCTTGAACCGTTATGACTTAGATGGCAGCACGTGTTCATCATTTAACAGCACGGTTAAAATACAAAATAAATTGAACTATGCTCTTTTTTAAGCATAGCTTTTCGAATGTAGTAAAAATGTGATAAGCTTTTTTTTTTTTTTTTGCAAAAAGAAAAAAAAATATATATTTTACCCTTCAAATTGAGGTAGTAATTTTTTTATTTTTACAAAGAGTCAAAAACTCATTACAAGAATATATATTTCAATATACGATTTATTATTTTTTTTCTGAACAAAAAACAATTCTATTGTAGTCTGAAATCTTAAACCTGTTACTTATATTTTCGCTTACATTATGCTTTAATTTTCTTACCAGGGCCAAAGCTTAAAAAAAAAAAAAAAAAAAAACCGTACAATTCCGAAGTAATTTAGCACAAAGTCACTTCAAGTTTTCATATCAGCAAGGAGCGTTTCCTTCTCATTTATTCTAATTCTTCATAGTTGTTATTCACTTAATGTTCATGCAATGCGCGATATTTCTCTAATTTTTTGTTGCAGATTGTCCGGACGTGGGCCCGAACACGCACTCTCCTGGTTACGAAGAGAACGCTCTGCCGATCAAGCTATTCAGCTCTATCGGTCATAGCGCAAATTAAAGTTATAAGTTTAACCGAAAACCTCATTCTGGTTCTTTAAAACAGGTTTTTCGGCTGAAAAAAACAATTTTTAGACCGTGGGTCTATTTTTCGTCTGTAGCCTGCACGATAAGCTTTAAAATAAGGTGTAAATCAAAGAAATCGATGAAGAATTGAGGAAAATCTGGCGTAGAAACCAAAAACAGGCTACAGAAATAATATATAAGGATACGTTATAACATTTGCTGGTTGCTATGTCGTAAAACAATTGATGTTCAGTTGAGTAATGTGTCCCTCAAAATCTATCTAGAAAGATAACTTAATTCACAAATTCAACAAAAACGCTTCGGGAAATGTATACTGTAATGAATGTCATTTCCACACCTCATTTGTTTTCTAACTTGTAACAATTAAATCTTTTTCGTTTGCAGAATAAAAAAATCAAACATCAATCAGGCAACTCAGCTACGGCTTGGGCACCAGTTTTCTGCAACGAAGGCTTTTCTTATAAATGCTACTTTTGTGCCCTGCATATTTTGGAACCAAAATGTCGGATAATTCTGCTCCCCTTATACAGTGGCCTTAAGTCAACCGGGACACTTACTAAATCTGCTTAGTTAATCCTTATACTGGTGGCGAAAAATATTTTTCACAACAGTGATAAGTCTGCATTTGTGCAATTTATGACAACTTTTTGACAAAGAGAGTTAATTATCTCAGGAAGTGAATAAAAACTTGTAAAATCCCGAAACGTTCTACGGAAATAATTATAAACGATTCAGAGTTTTTATAGTGTAGTGTTTTAGCAGTATGTCAAACGATGTTAGAGTTGTATCGCCTAATTAACTTACACTGCCATCTATTAAGAATTTGTAGAACTTAACAGTCTATTCACACTATTATTAAATAATTAACATTTAATTTGCAACAATAAATGAAAAAAAGTATCCTTTCTTTTCAGTTGAGCCAAATTACATATAGTAGTGAAATTTTATTAAAATCGGTTCAACAGTTTCGGAGTTTACCCCGAACATACATCGTGACACGAGATTTTTATATATATAGATATAAATTTTCAATTTATAATTCAATAGTAATTTTACACTTTCTGTATAGATTACATCAAATGCTGAGAAAATTCTCTATCTAAAATTGTGAAGATCTAAATTGCTTATTTCTTCTGTGAGTACAATGCTTTAAAAGCTACTCCTAACACTACTATGTTTATGAATTCATGTTCAATCACGTCAATATTTTTCAATAAACAATTTTATAACTTAATTTTAAAAATGCATACAACTATTTCTTTTATCCCACTCTTCTTTTAATGAATATCCTTTAAAACATTTTTTTTTCGAACCACTTCGATTACAAAAATAAATTTTAGTAGAAGCCACATTTTTAACCCACATACTCATTCGTTTTTCCCGAATTTAGAGGAAAAAAAATGCTTTAACTCCTCTCCATATATTCTGCCTAAGGGCAAAAAGTAGAAGAAGAAAAAAAAAACTTTAAAATAATTTGGATTTCAAAAAATCCATTTATTTCCTTTTATTTGAAATCAAATTGCATTTGCCCGCAGGGATTTTCCGACGAGAATTTTACACGCAAAAATAAATTCAAATGGCATTTATAATAACGTGCTGTCTTCGGAAATTATTGCTGTTTTTTTCAAAACGTTCCCGAATACCCTTGAAAGAGCATTTTCTTCTTTTGAACAGATGATAATTTCGTAATAATGTACTTCATTTACTTAATGCTTTTGGAAGCACTACATCTTATTTTAAGAACTGTCAACTCTAAGGACAGGAAAAATTTGTTTTCATGGTAATATTTTCATTTGAAAAGAAAAGTTCAGGATCAATTTAGCAAAATGTTTCTAGTTTATAGAACTTTTAAGAAAATCACTCGGTTTAGTTTCATGAATAAATATGTTACATTTCGCTTGTTATACATTATGTTTTACAATTCATTTAAAGAAAAATAGAAGGATCATTACATTAAACTCTAAGAACAAATCTTACGCATTAAAGTCATGAAATTGAAAACGGCTGTGTGCGCGTTGTATTTATTTATTTATAATTATTGTAACTATTTTTTGTGAAAATTGGAACAAGTACCCAGTCAAAAAGACCAAAACTCTTTGTTTTTAAGACTATGTACTATTGCTCTCAAATGTAAAATTGCTTTAGTTGCTAGAATTACACTAGCCTGCAATGAAACATTTGTTTCAGATGTTTAAATGTTTTCTGGGTATTTTTAATGTGCCGAAATCATATTTGAATTCAGGAAAACTCCTATCCCGCACTATTTATTTTTATACGGGTAAGTAAAGCTAATTCGACGACCAAAAAAGGATATTTTCGATTGTTTATTTTCGTTTTGACACAGTTAAAATTTATCTATTTCTATATTTACTAATTTATAAAGTAATATTTAAATAATATTATCTTAAACTCTCGTTAGTTTTTACGAAAAAATGAGGCAATCACAGGGCCTCTTCGTTTATGTCTCAAAGATAAAAATAGTTTCATTGCGGTGTCCCTTATAATCCGTCACTGGATCATCTTAACAAAAAATGTTTTATTGGTTTATAAGTTTCTGCAAGTAACAACATCAAGTTTGTCTTCTTTAATTGGTTTTCCATATTTTTTCACGGAGTTTGGACATTAAAATACCAGTTTCTGATCGAAACAACTGAAAAAAAAATTAAATTACTTGAACATTTTAAGTGTTTAATAATTGACGTTGCTATTTGAAGAAACTTATTGACTAATAACTAGTTTTGGTTTTTCGACTTCGGATGATCCATTGATTACTTATGAGAGACACTGCTGCACATTTTCCTTGTGCGTATGTTACCTCAGTAAGTAAGCATTGAAATACACATGCTTTGAAGTAAGCATTCTCTATAACTCCCATAATATTAAAATATCAAAAATTCGTGAAGTGGGTGACACCTATATAGATACTCGATTATTTCTTAGATCACGCCGTTGAAATCAAAACATCAAAATTTAGCATTTTTGTGGGACTATCTGAGAACTTACTGATTAACAAGCCAGATAGACCGCTTACTGCATGTACGCGGTTATTGTCCATTGCCTTCTCCAATGCCTTGTCCATAGTATATAAACACCATGAAAAGATTCGGCACCATTGCCTTGAGGGATTGGTCTTCTTTATTAATTTACAGATAAGATAATAGAAAAAAGATTTACAGCGAAAGAGAGAAATTAACACCCAGGGCACCGGAGGGAGTTGAACCCACTACCTCCGACATGCAAAACGAAGCTTCTACCACAGATTCACGTGGTCCCTATGTCATGCATGAATACAAAATATAAAAGCAAACGTTTTATGAAAACATCTGAATAGTCTTACATCACTTTGAAAATTTAGGTTTTACGAGTTTCAATATTGTCTGATCGCCTAGCCCCAAAACGGCAAAATACACTCATGTTTGTGAAAATTGCAACACCAAGAAGGAATTATGCAAATGAACTGAAATTCACAGGAAATGTATAACATGATTAGATATGCAAATGATTAGTATTACAGACACGTCGCGCTAGCGTGGACATGCCTCGTCCAAATGCAGAGCTTTATACGAGCGAGTAAAGGAGTTCGAATGGGGTCGCATGATCTGCATGCGTTAAGGCCCCTATAGTAAGGAGCCGACGCATCCGCCATCTTGGATCAAAAGTCTTCTGCTGTTGATCCATTACCGAGAAACATGCTTGTAAAACAATAATATTATTGGCTGTATTTAAAACATAAAAATGGGTGGTTGTGCCGCAGTTAATTGTACAAACAGTACAGAGAAAGGATTCCACTCGGTTAGATTCCCGAATCAGGCAGAAAGAAAAAAAAAGTGGATTATTAATTGCCGACGGGGGGGGGGGGTGACTGGAAACCTGGACCTGGAGCTCGATTGTGCGAAGTGAGTAATCTTTATATCATAAACTCTTAAGTACTTTTATTTTCAGTATGGTTGAAAGACTTATTTTGAACATTAGTTTGAGACAGTTTCAGTTCATTTCTGATTAATTTCTAATTTAATTATAAAAATCTAAGCTGGAAAGAATACAAGGTTCCCAGAAATTGGAATAGTTTATTTTCTTTCAAGTTCTAATACTGTTAAAGAAATTAGAGAGTTTATGCACTCATATATTATAAGTAATAGAATTAACAATTGAATTATTTGATTTCTAATCATAATCGAATAGTTTAAAAAGTTTTTGACCATAATACTAACAAGCGAAGCTGTAATAGCTCGCCAATTGAAATTGCTTCAATTTTACGATCTGTTTGTTTTGTTTTTCGCTCATTCTTGCCAATATTCGTTCTCTATACTTAATAAATGTAGTTTCTGCTCCTTTTTGTTTCGAAAGAAGAAATTCTTAATCATTTTTCTATAATCGAAATGTTGACATAAAAATTCATTCTCTGTAATGAGCGGTTCTTAACTAATGGCGACAACTTTGGCGTCATTTTTAAAGGGCAGCAGAAAGTTGTTAACGTAGCTTTAAAAGCTTAAAAATCAGATGATCTTTTCAACAACAACAATAGGATACTACGTTTAGATGTACTACGTCCCAGATGGCTTTTTCAAATTTAAAAGTAAACAAGCTAGTTTAAATCTGAGAAGCTAGTTGAATACAAAGTTAGTTATTATTTTGTTTTCTGTAACTTCTAGTACAGTGTCCAATATGGGGAGCGGGGAAATTTAATGTAAAAGTCCTGTGTTAACTGTGTCGCGCAACTTTTTTTGTACAATATTTGAAGCCTTTTACTTAAGTCTTTAATTTAAGTATACCATTTTATTAGAAAACACTTATTTTTTAGCCTTTTTATTTTTTTTACAAATGTTGTAAATATTGACTGCAAACAATTATTCATAAATTGCTACAAACTCTTTGTGTGTGAGTGTGTGTGTAAAGATATTATTTTTGCATTCAAAGCACTAAATAGCTCCAAACTATTAATATTTTTAAAGTCATTTATCTTTAAAATGCAAAGTGCATATCAGGGCTTGAAATTGTAGTGGTTCGCTGGTCCGGGACTATCCCATTTTTTTTAAAGATTTTAGGTCTCATAATTTTTTTAACCGGAGGATCAAGCCCATCAATTCTATTTTTGTGGGGAAGGGGGGGGGGATTTTTATCAGGAATTTTTTTAATTTAAATCCCTTTTTGAAATAAAATTTAAAACTTATTTTCATCCATGATTTTTTGACAAACATTTCAAACCAAATTTAGGCAAACATTAAATAAATTAATACTTTTAAAATATAATTAAAAAGATATGAAGTAAATGAGGTTAAGTGACACAAATAATTACTCTTTTTTGCATGAACACAGTTATTTTTATTTCCTTCGTATTTGTATTTTTATGTTGCGTATCTGCGTTCTTGTATTCACATATTTAGTTCATTCCAAATTCAAATCTCATTATGTATTTGCGAGAAAAAAAATGCATTGCGTGAGTACGAAGCTGAGCTGAAAAGGGCGATAACGCGCCAAGCGCGACAGAACGTCATAACACCTTTTGATCCAAAATGACGGATAAGTCAGCCTGAGTACTTATAGGGGTTCTAGCATGCGTGAGGAAGAACTTATAGAGTATAGAGAGATCAGTTCCCGTACGTGGCGTAATGCCTCAACAGTGATGCGTATTGGTAAAATATGGGCAGAAGACGATGAAATTAGCCAAAGGGCTTGCACCAGCCCACGCAGCTGAATGACGCCACGTAATTCTCGAGACCTCACCCGTCTAGCTGAATGGATCATATAGCGTCCTCCCGTACGCACAACGTTGGAGTACGGCTACTGGTGTCACACTTACTGCATCCACAGTTCGTCGACGTCTGCTGTTCTAGGGCCCCCTGCATGCAAGGATTCCCTTGTTCAGGATTGCCTTTACCCTCAACCATTGTCAATTTTGGCTTCGATGGGAACACCAGCACCACACCCAATGGCGTGCAAACTAGCAACAGGTCGCCTTCTCGGATAGGTCCAGATTTAATCTGCACTTTAACGATGGACGTATACCCGTCAGACGTTAAACATGGAAAACTCACCTCCCAGAGTGTGTAATCCGACGTCATACCGGCAAAACGCCAGGCGCTGTAGTCTGGAGTGCCATTGAATATCAAGGGCAGTCCCATCTATTCCGAATTACGAGTAACCTCAATAGCGAGCACTACTTCAAAGACGCTGTGACGCCGGAGGTATTACCGTTTCTTCAGAGCATTCCTGGAGACTGTGTTTCAGCAGGACAATGCACGTGAACATCTCGCACGTAACGTACAAGTGTTCTTCGATGCATGACAGGTTACGCTACTTCCCTATCCTATCCGTTATCCGGATAGGACACCCGTCAAGCATGTATCGTATTGCGTTGGTTGGAGACTCGCCCATATGCCTCGTCCGGCAGTGGGTACGAATGAGCTTACGCATCAGATTAAAGCCATATAGGATCTTATTCACAATCGTGACATTCAGCACCTCTATGATTCGATGCCAAAACGTGAACAGGCTCGCATAGCTGCGCGGGGTAATTGCATTCGATATTAATTTACGCCAGTTATTTTCACTTCACTGATTTTGATCGCTTGTTTGTAGCACTATGGGTAATATGTGCAGTAAATTTTAATCCTTTCCAATAAGCATTTCATGTTGCAATTTTCACAAACATGAGTGTAGTAAGAAACACATAGCGATTGAACCTACGTTGAGATTGCATATGCTAACAAAAGTTTTTATTGTTGATTACTGAATTTTCATTTATGAATTTCTAATATTTTATTTCAATTACACCTTATAAATCTTTATACATAAAGGTCTAAGCTCTGTCCGGATGTCCGGGGTAAACGTCAAAACTACTGGACGGATTTCAACCATTTTTTCACCATAGATAGCTACATAATCGGGGAACAACTTAGGCTATAATTTGTTCCTTAAAAACTTAGATTTCAAAAGTTATGGTGGAAAACAGCAAATTTCTGTAATTTCCCCATTGAATGATTAAATATAAAATCCATTGTTGGGAAAATTCGTTGCCTAACAACAGCAATATTAAAAGTAATCATAATGTAAATTTTGAATCAAGGCTTCTCTGGAGCAAGCATGACATTTATAGCTTTCTTAGGAGTTGCATCCTTATCTTTATACATAAAGGTCTAATCTCTGTCCGGATGTCCGGGGTAAACGTCAAAACTGCTGGACAGATTTCAACCATTTTTTCACCATAGATAGCTACATAATCGGGGAACAACTTAGGCTATAATTTGTTCCTTAAAAACTTAGATTTCAAAAGTTATGGTGGAAAACAGCAAATTTCTGTAATTTCCCCATTGAATGATTAAATATAAAATCCATTGTTGGGAAAATTCGTTGCCTAACAACAGCAATATTAAAAGTAATCATAATGTAAATTTTGAATCAAGGCTTCTCTGGAGCAAGCATGACATTTATAGCTTTCTTAGGAGTTGCATCCTTATCTTTATACATAAAGGTCTAAGCTCTGTCCGGATGTCCGGGGTAAACGTCAAAACTACTGGTGGGATTTCAACCATTTTTTCACCATAGATAGCTACATAATCGGGGAACAACTTAGGCTATAATTTGTTCCTTAAAAACTTAGTTTTCAAAAGTTATGGTGGAAAACAGCAAATTTCATGCAATTTCCCCATTGAATGATTAAATATAAAATCCATTGTTGGGTAAATTCGTTGCCTAACAACAGCAATGTTAAAAGTAATCACAATGTAAAATTTGAATCAAGGCCTCTCTGGAGCAAGCATGACATTTATTGCTTTCTTAGGAGTTGCAGCCTTATCTTTATACATAAAGGTCTACGCTCTGTCCGGATGTCCGGGGTAAACTTCAAAACTACTGGAGGGATTTCAACCATTTTTTCACCATAGATAGCTACATAATCGGGGAACATTTTAGGCTATAATTTGTTCCTTAAAAACTTAGTTTTAAAAAGTTATGGTGGAAAACAGCAAATTTCATGTAATATCCCCATTTAATGATTAAATATAAAAACCATTGTTAGGAAAATTCGTTGCCTAACAACAGGAATGTTAAAAGTAATCACAATGTAAAATTTGAATCAAGGCCTCTCTGGAGCAAGCATGACATTTATTGCTTTCTTAGGAGTTGCATCCTCATCTTTATACATAAAGGTCTAATCTCTGTCCGGATGTCCGGGGTAAACTTCAAAACTACTGGACGGATTTTAACCATTTTTTCACCATACATAGTTACATCACCATATATAGAGTAAAGAAATATACATAGAGAGGCCCCGTCTATGGTAAGAAGGAGATGAAATTGAAGCCGGAATTGTATGGGTACAGTTGTGCAATGATTAGCGGGGTTATGATAACGTGATCACTTCGCGAGTATAGTTTTCACCAATCTCGCAAAGAGACCGTGTAAAGTAGCTGGCGGATTGGTTTGAATTTTAATTCATGTATTAATGCAATTTCAAAAACGTGCTCCATAAACTTGCAACAATATCTAAGTTTAAATTAACAACCAATTGAGATTCAGTAATGGAATGTTTGGAATCAAGATGTATCATAAAATACTTAGCAAGAAGCTAAGGATCTTTGGATATAGCGGTGAAACTTCCGGCTTCAATTTCTTAGTATAGCAGGGCCTCTCTATGTAATTTCTTTACTCTATGTGATTAAACATAAAACCCTTTTTTACAAAAATTCGTTGCCTAACAACAGCAATATTAAAAGTAATTGTAATGAAAATTTTGAATCAAGGCTTCTCCGGAGCAAACATGAGTTTAAAGTCATTTAAACATTTGGAAACTCTACGTTTCGCACCCTGAGGGTAGGGGAGCTTTAGTTCAGAGTTAAAGTTTATAGTAGAGAGCTTTTTTTCTTCTTCTGTGTGCGTGTGTGTACTATTTAATTAAATGAAGCGCACGGTTTTTTTAGTGATCTTTGTTTTTGTTAGTTCATATTTTGTAAATTCTTCAAAATTTTAATATGCTTAAATTCGTGCTTTCGCTTCTAAATGAATATTCGTTGGTTCTTTACACTTATTGCTATTTTACTTTTATGGGTAAGGAAGAAGCTCGATTTTTAATCACGTCAAAGCGGTGTGTTTTGAGTTCTTTGAGTTAAAACAGAAAACGAAAGAAAGTAGCGATTGTTTCTTACAATTATTACTGACCCAGGCAACGCCGGGTACATTTGCTAGTCTATAATATATGTGGCATAGAAAAAAAAAACTATTTAGTAAGTATGCAAGATCCTAATGCAACGGGTAGATTCAATGGAACTTGATCTAGTTATGTTAGCAAACCCCCACGATTAAAAATAAGTTATTCAACCCTTTGTATTCCATTAGAAAAAGGCTGCATTCTATTAACAATGAGTACAGGTTCTTGAGTTTTACTGAAACTATGCATTAGCATCTCGAAGTCAAGCATGGTTCGATGAATTACGGTCATAGTGGACCAATACTTATTTAGGTAATGAACACATATCTTCGTGTTCCTTTGCGACATTAATCTGTCGTTTTTAAGATGATTGTTTGCTTTGTGGCAGCAGAAATGTTGTCTGTTACCACGATTAAATAAACTGTAATAATGTGTAAGATAATTTTCTAGACGTGGTGATGAAACCTGCACCGTTTGACAATTTTAGATTAAAAAAAAACAGGGTCACTAATAAATATAAATATTTTAATTTTAATTAATTTCACAAAATTCATTTAAATTACAAATTATTTTTTAAGTAAAAAACAACAACTTCCTTCAAAAAACATCCAGGAACTAAAAAGCAAAAATAATTGGTCACATTTACATACGATTTCCTACCCAAACCTATAAATCGAATTTATTTTGTAATTCCAGCACAAAAATCAACTAAACTAAACACCCAATTATAAAATAAACAGATTTTTATTACTATACTAGAAAATTATTTTAATATATATCTAATTATATACGTTCTGAGAGAAAATAAAGACAAATCATATCAACAATATGTATTTCTTAATAAACACCATGACTGCGAAGTCAGAGTCCATCTCATTTTTGGGTTAAGGACTCAGAGTCGGTAGTCGAAGATTTTTAATTCAAGGACTCAGAGTCGGAATCGGTCTCTTAATCTCAAAGTCTACAGCTCTGCTAATGTTTGAAGAGTCGGAGTTGGACTTATTTTGGGATAAATGAGTCGGAATCGAGGACTTTAAATTTCCAAGAGACGGAGTCAGTCATTTCCCCTCCGTGTTTAAATTTTTGCTAAAGATACCTGATCAGAGTTGGAGTCGGGGAGTCGGAGTCTGATTAATTTACTGTTCACTCAAAAGTCATTAGGAGGGGACAGACTGACAGACCGACTGTCATTTTCCTCTATCTCAATACCCTACTTTCAAATTTTTGATTCTTTGATATTTATTTATTTTATCATATTTTTCGACTTTTTTTTGTTTTGTTTTTCGTGATATTTTTAAGATGCATTTTGCCTTTTTTCGTGCTTTTTTCTTCTTTCTCTAACTTTTAAAGGGAAAGTAGGCAAAAAACGTTGAACCTCTTCCGATAGTTCTTTAAATTACCGCAAAGTAAAGTATTCAAAATCTATAATTGCGAACTAACATTGGAAATTATATCAATTTTAATTCAGAGTTGTTTGAAATCCATACGTTTTGTAAGCATCAGAAGCGTTAAGAGAAGATATCGAAGGAAAAAAAATACTGCGAGTGGAATAGTATAATTAGGTTAGAATAGTTAAGAAATAGATTTACATTGCGGAAATGCAAATATAATTTAATGTACATGTTTTATGTTTTGTATCTTTTATTTTCACAAATTTATAGTTTCATACCATAAATACTTGCCATTGGAAAAAAATGCTCAGAAGCTTACATATTTTTTTTTCGTTAAAATAAGTTTTTTTTGTTACACTAAAAAAATCCTAAACGTTACTGGGTATTTCGGTGTTACGTTTCGGGATTGTAATGGTTTTTATCCACTTCCTTGAAAAATCAAGTATCCTTGTCAAAAAGTTTCCTGAATCGCTACAAGTCGCACAAATGCAGACTTTTCACTATTCTGAAAAATATTTTTAGCTCCCAGTTTAAAAATTAACTAAACGTATTTATTAAGTGCATCGGCTTCAGTTCAATTACGGCTCGTCCATGCTAGTTAAGCTCCCAAAGGGAGCGAATAAGAGTGGACTGCTTTGCTTTGCAAAAATTACAGGCGGGTAAAATTCTAGTTATGTACTCGCAGTTCCGCTTAGCTTTGGCCATGTTTGTAATAATGCTCTTGGAACTTCCTTGATATATCAGGAAGATGCCGAGCTATTATATTATACATTCCTAAGTTTACGCAATTTTCCAGACACACGTCTGGCTTTTAACGGAAACATTGCTGAATTTCTCATGAGGCTTCCAGGAGAACTTCAGGATGGTTACTGAATTTTAGCGGAAAATATTCCTGTATTTTGCAAGATATGTTACTGGCAGAAATTGGGCACACATCAGCTGCCCATTATTTTGCAGAAATGTTTCTGAATCGTTTTTACAGTGTAGATGCTGGTAAATTAATTTGCAAACATATTTCTATGTGCTACTATTACTACATAATTTTTAATAGCTTAAGCTGTGTGTGTGTGGGTGTTTTTTTAAATTTAAAAGTAGAAAAAGTATTTTTATGATTAACTAATATCATACGAAATGCATTTTTGAAATTTCAGATTCACAGTAATGCTTGTGCTGTACGTTAACTCGCCATTTTTCTCAGTTGATAGACGAATACAGTTTGAATTCTAAACTAGTAGAAACGTATACCTGTGAGCTAATTACCAACTGAAATGTAAAGCCCGAATGAAATAATTTCATGTTAGGCTTGTCTACAGTACCTCATGCTCTCAGTTACGGGTAAAATTGAAAATAAAAAGTATAGCGCTTATGAACAAAATCAACTCTTGTATAATTTATTGAAAGAGTCAACTCGCCTTATATTTAAGAAAAAGATCAGTTATCAGAAAACAGTGTTTTAAATTAAAAAAAAAAAAGTATAAATAAATTATTGTTTTAGCAGATAATCATTAAATTTAGTTTCTACTCTTAAAAGTTCGTCTGAGTCTTCCTTAAAAATATATATATAGATATGCCAAGAAAAAATCATAATTATCATTTTTCATAATTCAGTTAGATTAAAGGAAAACAAAATCTATAACGCTTTCAGTCAAAGTATTTTTATCATTCTGTCACATGCTTTTACTTTTGCATCAATAACTAAGGGACTTTTGATCCTCATCAAGATTTTATAAAGAATTTGTACTCATAGCGATTGTGAGGTTCATTTTTCTTTTCCATTAAAATGATTAAATATGACGGTAATTATTTCATCATAATCGCAATCATGAATCAGAGACGCTCTTAATGGCATTTTAATACAATTTTGCGTTGATAAGAAACTGTTTAAAATATTGGTGTGCAGTAAAAAAACTTAATTAGAAAATTTATCATTTTTCTCTAAAGTATATTCAATCTGTTTCGAGTTCGTAACGAAGGATTAAATTTTGTAATGTGTTATCAAGAGAAAAAAAAACACTTTTTGAAAACTGATTTATGTTGAAACTTTCTTATTGTTTGATTTGAATTATTCTCGAGGTTCTTCAACTTAAGAGTTCAAAGCAAATGAACTTAATTTCATAAATAAAGAACTTACATTTGTAAATACTTCTTAAAAAATACATGTATATAAATATATATATATATATATATATATATATATATATATATATATATATATATATATATATATATATATATATATATATATATATATATATATATATATATATATACATATTTTTTTCCCTCAAAAAAGAAAGCTGTGGTTTAGTGGTTTAGTGGGACTAAGTGGTCGATGAGATAAAGTTTAAACTTATAAAAAAAGTGTAAACGGCAATAAAAAAAAAGTTAAAGCGTTAAAAGAATTTCATACATTTAAGATTCATATAATTTGAAAATCCTACACTGTAAAAAAATTTCGAAACGTTACTGGGTATTTTCGTGTTAAGTTTCGAGATTTTAATGGTTTCTATCCACTTCTTGGAAAAATCAAGTTTCATTGTCAAAAAGTTTCCTGAATTGCTACCAGTTGAACGAATGCAGACTTTTCAGTGTTGTGAAAAATATTTTTAGCTCCCAGTTCAAAAATTAACTGAGCCTATTTATAAAGTGCATCGGTTTCGGCTCAGTTGCGGCTCGTCCATGCAAGATAAGGTCACAAAGGGAGCGAATAAGTATGCACTACGCAGCTTTGCAAGAGTTGCAGGCGAGTAAAATTCTCGCTACTTACTTGCAAATCTGGCGTAGATTTGCCATGTTTGCAATAGAATTCTCTTAGAACTTCCTTGATAAATCAGGAGGATGCAGAGATTTTATATTCCGCCTTCCTAAATTTACTCTAATTTCCCAGAGACACGACTGGCTTTTAACGGGAACATTTCAGGAGGCTTCCAGGATAAAATCAGGAAGGTTACTAAACGTTCCTGGATTTTGCAATATATGTTACTGGCAGAAATTGGGCACATCAGCTGCCCATTATTTTCCAGGAACGTAACTGAATCGTTTTTACAGTGTAGGTTTTATAACAGTTTTACCTCACCAGACCCATTCTTTTTTTCAATCTCTTTTTACGTGACTTAAAATATCACGTAGTAGTCTCATCTTACTAACTAGTAAGACATAAAGAAGTGACTTGGTTTATATCGATGTTTTCTGTTTTCGATGCTAAGACAAATACTAACTGCACAAACCGCAACACTGTAAAAACGGTTCAGAAACGTTCCTGGAAAATAATGGGCAGCTGACGTGCCCAATTTCTGCCTGAAACATATCTCGCAAAATACAGGAATGTTTTCCTCTAAATGTCAGTAACCTCCCTGAAAAAATATCCTGGAATCTTTATGAAGAATTCAGTAATCTCACTGGTTAAAGCCAGTCCAGAAAAAACTTCGGTTTAATACAATAGCTTGGCGCCTTCCTGATTTACCAGGAATGCTCTGGAAGCATTATTGCAACTAGGATCAACGCTAAGCAGAATTGCAAGCACCTCTCTTGCTGGCAATTACTGCAAAGCTGCGGAACCCCAAGATTGATTCGCTTCTTTTAAGTATTTAGTTTGTCCGGACGAACCATAACCGACCAAAACTCAATACACTTAATATATATACGATCAATTAATCTTTAAACTAGTAGTTTAAAATATTTTTCACAACAGTGAGAAGTCTGCATTTGTGCAACTTGAAGCAATTAAGGAAATTTTTTGACAATGATTACATGATTTTCTTAGGAAGTGGAGTGAAACCATTAAAATCCCGCAACGTTACACTAAAATAATCAGTAACGTTTCGGATTTTCTTTACAGTAAACCATGAAAACTTTTTTATCAGATATATACATCCATAACCAGAAAAATAACTCTCCGCTACAGTCGTATGTCCTGATAAACCACAGTTAAACTTATATTTTTGGCAAAATTTTGGTAATCCCAATCTTTCGCAATATCTAACGAATGATAGTGCAATCGGCTAACGCATTTATGCAAGCACAAATATTTTTATTCAAAATAACACATTTCTATTCACTCATTCAGTGTAATTCAGCAGTACTGGTCCTTGAATTTCACATTCACACGATTTTTGACGAAATAGTTTGCAAATTTTACATCATTAAGCGAGTATTCCAAAATGTGGTGTTTTCTAAATAATATTCTCAAAAGTAGTTAAAACTTGTTGGTAAAATGTTTAAAAAAATATTAATCAATAAATGCACGAAGAGGGGAGCATAAGATTTGATTCTCGGTTTTTTATTTTATTTTTCACGTTGTTTACTTTGCTTTTTTTTTTTCGTTTTAAATGAAAGAACTTTTTCCAGGCAACAAACTCAAAAAAAGGAGGTAATTAAACTTAATCATACTTAATAAGACATGTTTGAAGATGATAATATCACGTAAAACGATATTTTAAAGAAAAATAAAAGTTTTTTATTTTAAGCAATGTCAAATTAGAGATTTCTGTGCAAGGGAAGTTTTTAAGACGATTAACATTCGCCCGAGTCCTTGAGGTCCCTGGAAATAAGCTGTCATAACCTGCTTCGCTCTCTATTGGTGTTCGAAGTGTAGATGTATATACATTTTTTTTCTTAGTTAGCAATGGTTAAAAGGGGAAAAAATCCATGTCAGAAAAAAATTAAAAAGAAAAATGTTGCGAAAGTGTGAAGTAAGGATTAAAGACGTTGCTGGTAAAAGGAGAGGAGAAACATTTGGAAAGTATTGGAAGAAAAGTTTAAACAAGTGGATTGCAAAAATGTTGGGAGACTGGATTTAGGATTTGAGAAAAATCGTTGGAAATGCAAATAGTTTTTTTTTGCACTGAAAAAAACATTTCTGGTAACATTGAAACAGGCGTATGATGTTTCTTGCAAAAATTTGGTCCTTTGTGTTGTTTTATTTTTAATTTGTTCATTTTGAAAAAAGTAAGTTATTTTAATTTTTTCATTTGCTTCACAGCCCCCTGAAATGAAATTTGTTTAACTAATCTCGGTTTGATTCTGTGTGTTTTTAACACTTTAATGGCTATGATGTTCATACAGTATATTATTTTAATGAAACAGAACGGTACTTGGATCATTGAAGACCCTTCATGAAAAGATTACTTTTATCGCAATCATAACTGCAAAAACTATAATTTGAATCCAATACGTCAAAATTCAAATGAATGCAGGGGCTGGATGTTATGTGCTGCACTGTAAAAAAAATTCCGAAACTTCTTTGATTATTTCCGTGGATCGTTTCGGGATTTCATAGATTTTCATCTGTTTCTTCGTAAAATTAAGTATCTTTGCAGAAAAAGTTTCACGAATTACTACAAGTTGCACGAATGCAAACTTTTCACTGTTGTTAAAAATAGTTTTCACTACAAGTTTAAAGATTGATTGATGGTGTTTATTAATCGCATCGGCTCTAATGTGGCTCTCGGTGAGAGCAAAACAATATTTTAATAGCTCCAGCTCAAATTGCCTGAGGCTCTGATTAAGAGCGAACAGTGCGCTGGATGGCTGTAGCTTTACAAGGCAAGATCTGCAGGCAAGGGAGAAGCTTGGTTCCTACTTTTAATTATGTCTTGCTTGGACTGTGGTTGCAGTGATGCTGCTGGAGACCTCTTCGTGAACAAGGAAGGTTCTAATCGGTTACATTAAATCTACCTAATTTTGCTTGATGGTTCCATAGGCATGACAGGTTTAGCCGGTGAGATTTCCAAATTCTTCAGAAATGATTGAAGATTAATTCAGGAAATATACTGATTTTGAGCGAAAAAGTTTCTGTTTTTGCCAATATATGTTACTGGAAGAAATTGAATTTCTGAATTGTTTTTGCATTGTGAAATGTGCTGGATACTGTTTTTGAGAAAAAAGTGTTATGTAAAGTCGAGAAATTCGGGAATAAATAAAGACGATTCAGAGGCACATGGACTCCGCCGCCCAGGGGAAGCGAAATGCTCTCGGAGGGCTGTGGGCCAGAGGACATGAACGCCACCACCGAGGAGGGGGACATGCTTGTGGAGAACCGTGCATCAGAGGAGTTTGCACTTTAAACATAGACAAATAAAATTAAAGGACATGAACTACTGCCAAATAACAACAATGCAACCATCATTGTGTTTTTTTTTTAAATCAATTATTGAGGTTCTGATGCTCATCAGTAACATGAAAAATACAGGGTATTTATAAAGCCCGGCGTTGTTACAAAAAACTATTTAAATCAGTAGGATTTACAAATATTTTTATTTATTACTTTAAAATTCTTATCTCATCAAGCTTATTCACTTTGAATCAGTATAAGCAAAAATCATACAGATGGCACTAACATCGAAAATAAAAATACCGTCCATGATAAAAGAAATGGAAGGTTTTTAGGTTCAAACCCCCAATAATCTTTAGCTATAACATATATTGCCAAAACTAATGGGACATTTTATATCCACACAACAATTTTTGTGACCAAACCCTCCCCATTCCCCGATTGTACTCGTAAATTGTGACTGCACTAGTGTTGCCGCGAACCGTCTAAATCTTCTCAAAATTAGGAAAATTGCATATCTAAAATGGCATCAACGTTACATTATACGAATTTATTTTATTCTCTCGAAGTCTTAATGAACACCATGTAGATATACTCTGTCAATTAAACACAAGAATATAGAAATCATCAGTGCAGCATCAGTTTAATTTTAGTACAATTGAGACGAGGATTGATTCAGCAAAGTAAAATGAAAGATAAATTTTCAATTACCAACATTTATAACCACTTGATTATGTAAAACTAAATACTTCAAACATACATTTGCACTAAAATTAAAACAAATTAATTCGATAAGTATTTCTATATTTAAATATATTTAAATCTTAATTTAAGCAACTTGTCACACCAAGTCTCTTTCAAATGAAACAGTACTACGCGACGATCAAAATTACTTGCAGTTTTCCTTCTACACACGAAATGATAAAACGAATAAAAAGCTTTCAACTAGTTATTATCAATGTTTTTCACGAAATAGCGAATGAAACTTCATCAAGTCAAATAAGAGTCCCGCTTAATTAGTAATAAGCTACTCAAGCATTTGCATTCCATTACAATGAGGGTTGCATTCCATTAGCACGGAGTGCCTGTTCTTGAAATTTACTTAATTTAAGCATTAGCTATTCTGAGGCTAACATGGTTCGATGAACTGTCGACAGACTACGTCATCGGTTATCCAGGTAACAAACATGCGCTCATGTTTATAGGCATCATTAATTTATCGCCTCGAGAGTAAGTGTTTCCATGTGTAGCTTCGTCTTACCAGACAATGAAAGGAATTTCTCTTTGATTCTTAGTAATTGCCTTTCTGAATTTATTTCTAACTTTTATGCTACATGTTACTTTTTTTGCAAATGTTTTCCGTCGCAATCAATGGTAAGATTGTCCTTAAATTACTTTTATTTTAAACAGCTTCGTTACTTTTATTATTTGTTCATTATTGTTTGTTTGTTGACAGTAAAAGAAGCATTTTCCAACATGTTCACTGTTGTGAAATTATTTGACTATGTCTAAGTTTGCAGGACCAACAAACTACAATTTAGTGCTAATATTTCTTAATTTTTTACTAACGGTAGTCGCACGTTTTTGCCAGGAGTAGAAAATAATAAGTTCATTTGGTTCGCCTGTATTTTACAAATAATGCGTGATGATTTTCTTGCAAAAATGCTATGTTAATTTGCTCGTCCATGTTATGGTAATTCACTCGATCAAATGGACTTAAAATTGGAATAGAAAAAGAGCAAAATCGAATTTTCAAAAAATCGCTCCGAGGTGCTCACCCCCATGATACGAACTAATTTCGTGTGAAAATTCATGAAAATTGGCCCAGTAGGCGTAACAGACATCCAGAGATGCAGGCATACATATTTTCAACTTTATTTTAAGTAAAGATTGTATTCAGGTTACAAACATGTGATTATGTTTATAGGCATCATTAAATTAACGCCTCGAGAGTAAGTGTTTCCAACACTGTAATAACGATTCAGAAACGTTCCTGGAAAATAATGGGCAGCTGATGTGCCCAACTTCTTCCAGTAACATATTTTACAAAAATCAGGAACGTTTTCCGCTAAAATTCAGTAACCTTATTGAAATTAACCTGGAAGCTTCCCAAAATATTCAGAACTCTTACCGTTTAAAGCCAGTCGTGTCTCTGGAATCTCAGAGTAAACTTAGGTGGGCATACTATAATAGTTCGGCACCATACTACGTTTCGAGGAAAGTTCCAAAAGCAGTATCGCAAAACATGGCCACAGCTTAGAAAGAATTGCACTAGTAAGTATAACGAATTTTACTCGCCTGCAATTCTTGCAAAGCTACGTAGTACATAAACTGATTGGCACCCTTTGAACGCCTTATCAGTCGGGACGAACCACAATCGATTTGTAGCGGATACACTTTATAAATACGCTCAGATAATCTTTAAACTGGGAGTTAAACGTATATTTTACAACAGTAAGAAGTCTGCATTCGTGCGACTTGTAGCAATTCAGGAAACTTTTTGACAAGGATATTTGATTTTTCCAGGAAGTGGAGAAATACCATAGAAATTCCATAACGTTACACGGAAATATTCAGTAACGTTTCGGAATTTTTTTACAGTGCATGTTTAGCTTCGTCTTCCCAGAGAATGAAAGGAATTTCTGTTTGATTGGTAGTAATTGCCTTTCTGAAATAAATTTCTAACTTTAATGCTACGTGTTATTCTTATTATTAGATTTTTTTTTTTTTGCAAATTTTTCCATTGCAGTAAAGAGCCTGCTTGTCTTAAACTACTTTGATCTTAATTATCTTCTGCATTTTCATTATTTGCTTCATTAGTTTAGCTAAAGAAACATTTTCCAACATTTTCACTGTTGTGAAATCATTTGACAACACCTAAGCTGATTGAACCTACAAACAACACTTTAATAGGGTGACTTTCAAATGCATTGACACATTAGGTTAAACACAATTTCAAAATTTCTGTTGTTATCAATTTTAAACTTTCCTTGGAATAACATTCTTACAATCTATAGCTTTTGATAAGGTGGTTGTTTATTAGTAAAATTAATTAGATTTCGGAAATTCCAAACAATTTATTGCCAAGTCATAGTTTTTCTCATGAGTGTTACCTATATAAAACATTTTATAATTTCTTTTCTAAGTATAAATAACCTAACACATTCTGATTAAAAAAAATTAGATCAGAAGTAAGTCCATTCAAAGGAAAAATGATCCATCAAATAAAGAAAGCAAGGCATCACATGACATAAAAAATTCCATGAAATGTAAAGTAATCCTTCAAATAAATGAATAAAGTCATTGATAAACAATGAACGTTAAAGTAAAATGCAAAATCAGGAAGAAAACATAGCTATGCGAAGTAAACGATATTAATCTGTTTTCATAAATGTAGGAATTAAACAAATCGCCAAGCACCATTAAAACGATTGCAGTACTTATAACGGAAGTGTACCGATTTTTTTACACCTCATATCTATTGCAGTCAATTATAAGATTGTCTAAACAAAATCCGTGATTTAATTACTTTTTAATTTTTTCAGCATTTTCGAATTCCAATATAGGGAAAGCGCTTGTTCGAAAAACTTTCAAGGTGAATAGAACATTTGAATATGTCTACATTTCTGAGAACTATAGCACTTTAGAATTAATGTTTCTAAAAAAAATTGTTAGTCAAGATACGGAAACTGAGGAATAAAAATCTTATTTTGTATGACACACACAGTAAAAACAATTCAGAAATGATACTCAAAAATAATTGGCAGCTAATGTGCCCAAGTTTTGCCAGTAAGAGATCTTGCAAAAAAAAAAAAAAATCGTTTTCCGCTAAAATTCAGCAACCTTTATGAAATTATTCTTGGATATTTCTAAATAATACAGAAGTCTCCGCGATAAGAACCTGTCCAGTTGGTGGATATTTCAGACAGGTCTTGTGTAAGTTTTAAGTAATAGCTTGGTGCCTTCCTGATTTGCCAAGGAAGCTCCACAAGCAATTTTGCAACCAAGGCCACCGCTAAGACGGAATTGCAAGTGCCTCACTTCCCAGCAGTTTTTTCAAAGATCCCGGAAACTTCTATGCTCTCACTGAGAGCTCGGCCAGACTGGGCCAAAATCGGTCTGAAATCGATACACTTAATAAATAAGCTCACTTAATCTTTAAACTTGTAGCTAAAAATAATTTTCACAACAGTGAAAAGTCTGCATTTGTACAACTTATAGTAACTCAGGAAACTTTTTAATAAAGATACATACATTTCACAGGAAATAGGTAAAAAACTGTGAAAGCCCGAAACGTTGCACGGAAATAATCAATAACGTTTCAGATTCTTTTTTTTTTAATATATAGTTCAGCTGAAATACGAAATACAATTTTTGTTCATAATTTCCTCCAAAATACGAATTTTCGAAATGCACCACAGACAATTAGAGTACTTCTTTTTTTTTTAATATCCTGGAATATGAATCATTTAATTTGCAACTACTTTCATGTTCGAAAATACTAATTTCTGAAACTAGTATTTACAAACAAATAAAATCGCTTAAATTGCAAAACAATTCCTATAAATTGAAAATCATATTAAAAAAGAAGTGAATAATGGCGTTGCTTTTTCTTCGGACAAAATAAAAACTAAAGTCAAAACGTTTGATGCGAGAAACGGTTAAAACAATTTCCCATAACTCTAAAATGGCTACGAATCTTTGTTAATAAACTTTGTTGATAATCAATTAAATGTGACAATGCTGCACAATGTTTTAACAGCATATTACTGATTTTCTGCCTCTCAATCATCAAAACAAAGAAAAAAAAATCAAAATTATTATAAATGTGTCTTTCGCGTACCAAAGCATCAATATTTTATTTTAAATAGTTTTCTTTATCTTTACTAATAATAAAGCTGAAAGTCTCTCTGTCCGGATCTCTCTCTGTCTGTCAGGATCTCCCTCTGTCAGAATCTCTGTCTGTCAGGATCTCTGTGACGCGCATAGCGCCTAGACCGTTCGGCTGATTTTCTTTACTAATAATACAGCTGAAAGTCTCTCTGTCTGGATCTCTGTCTGTCAGGATCTCTGTGACGCGCATAGCGCCTAGACCGCTCGGCCGATTTACTTGAAATTTGGCACAAAGTCAATTTGTAGCATAGGTGTGTGCACCTCCAAGCGATTTTTTGAAAATTCGATTTTGCTCTTTTTCTATTCTGATTTTATGAAAATTTTACCGAGCAAATTATCACACCGTGATCGAGTAAATTACCAATGTGGTTCTTTTTCTATTCCAATTTTAAGAACAAAATTATCACAAGACGGACGAGTAAATTACGAAATTATCATAACGTGGAACCATAAAATGGGCACAAGCCAATTGGCGAGATACGAAATTATCATAACGTGAAACCGTAACATGGGTACAAGCCAATTGGCGAGAAAATTTACCATACATTATTTGTAAATAAACAGGCGAACCAAAATACCTTTTTATTTTTCTATTACATGCAAAGTCGTGCGGGTAGCACTAGTAACCAATAAAACAGGATCTGAAATAGATCGGAATTCTTTTTTCTCAGCAATCAAGATTTATTCATGTATTACAATCAGACTAACTGATTGTGAAAGATACGTTTCAACAGCAATACGTTTGGAAAATGTCCCACTTATTTCCAGTTTGTAATAAACTCTCTAGGGAAATTTAAAAATTCAGTAACTCAATAACGATAAATTAGATTAAAACCTTGAATCACCTTAAATATGCATGGAATAAAATTTATAGCGAAAAGAAAGACATATTTCAAATGAACGAAAAATATTTTTCTCGAAGTATACTTTGAGATAATATGTTTTACTTGCATAATTAGTCTTTATTGCACTACGGTTTGACGTGTATTATAAAAAAATAATTAAATTTTAAAGGTCATTATGCAATTGTTTACACGTGTTTGATTACGTAATTTTATGTTGTTTCATTTTTTTGTCTTGTTATGAGTAATATCTTTATTTTACTAACTGAAATATTTTTAAAAAGAGAAAAAAGATTTTTTCATCTTACAGTTTAAAAATAAGTCGTGCAGTAATGAATCAGTCACTTAAACGAGGGAGATTTTTTAATCATTTTTTTAAAGGGTCAGTTTAAAAAGAAACTTTTTAAAGTCTGATTTTTTTCTTCAATATATATATTTTTTAATCTAATAAATTGCTTACTGTTTACGCAATATATCACAAATCGAGGAAAAGGTGTAAATATGGGCGCCATGGTTTGTTTGTGATTTAAAAATACTTTCGGCTCAAAAATTCAATTTTTTTTCATTTCATTAATGTTTTAGATGTATCTTAAATGCAAGAAGTCAAAATAATTATTAATGACAATAATTTCCAAAACGGCAATTTACAAAAAGTTTAAAATGGTCCACAGAAAAAATGAGGTGTAAATATTGGCACTAGGGTGGTTCAAAAATACATGAAAAAAATTTTCCTCCTAGTGACTAGGATACCCCTTAATATTTTTAGACTTGTGGATAGCAATATACTGGAAGAATTTTACTTCCTATTTCAACTGAAAGAGGGTGCTCAACACCCTCCCCCAAACTTCATCGGTATGGGGAGGGGGGTTAAAAAATACACTGAATTAAAAAAACAACGCTGCATATTATAACATACACAAGTATCATACATATACATTGCAATAAAATAATTATTTACAAAAAAAACAGCTCGGGAAATTAAATATTTGTAAATGTGTGACATTTTCCATGCTACGGCTAATGTTAAATTGAGGGGTCATTGAGTACCGTCTTAAAATTTGAGTAAGAAGCTAAAACTTTTACAGCATAATACTATTAGAGTTTCTAAAAAAATTAAGGGCGTCCTGGACTCTAGCTGGAAAAAAGTTTTTTTGAACCACCCAAATGAGCACTCTACAAAAAAGTCACCAAAAATAGTTTAAATACAGGATAAAACTATACATAGTAGAGAATTTATTTACTAAAGAGTACAAAAAAAAAATAAATAAATAAAAAAAGAATTTTGACATCTGGAATTCATATTATGATTTTCGCAAACACGAGTGTGTGTGTGTATGTAGGCGTGTGTATTCGTGTCTGTGTGCAGGTATGAGTGTGTGGGTAGTTGCGTGTATGAGTGTTTGTGGTAGGGAGGGGGGAATGTGTATGTGTGTGTAGGCATATGTGTTTGTGGCTGTGTGCAGGCATGAGTGTGTGGGTAGTTGTGTGTAGGTGTGTGTGTAGGTGTCTGTATGTATGTGTGTGTGCGTATGTGTTTGTGTATGTGTGTAGGTGTATGTATATGTGTGTATGTGTTTGTTTGTACATGCATGTATGTATGCGTGTGTGTGTAGCATATGGATGCAACATGGAGACGGTTTTCGCTACAGGAGCAGCATCGTGAGGAGCCGGTCGACGGTGGTGCTGGCAGAGGGTGCTGGTGAGAAAATAATATAATAGCACATCAAAATAGTCAAATGAAAGCAGTAAGCAATCGTCATTGCTCAAAAATACAGAAATCGAAAACTTAACTGGCTCTTTCAGCCCCGGAACGATCTAAATATGTCCGCATTTTGTACTAAATGCACCTCTCCTCGAGTTTTTAGAGAGAGATTTTTAATAAGGATTATTACAGCATTTTTTTCCCATTTGAAAAGGAGTTGCATTTTTTTTTCTGTTCCCATCGGTAGTTGTGAATAAATTTTGAAACTCCCTAATATTTTTAGAGGTGTTTTTTTCTTAAATTACCTTATCCGGTACTCTGGCTGAGCTACCTATATATTTGTTGTTCTTTTTTTCGTTATACATTGTTGATTGGTAAAATTGTATATATACAGTGCTGTAGCTGGAAAAATTCACTAACTTAATTTTTTGACATGCTGAAATGGAACCTGCGATTTTTGGAATGGAAAGCGTATTTTACCATTCGGCAACTGAGAAATATCTTACAAAATGAACTATAATTGCTTTATACATCTAACCCTGAATAGATTTTTTTTAATTCATTTTTCATAGGCATATTTTCTTACTTTTAGATTATTTTAGTTATTTATTCTTCAAAGAATATTACTGATCTAATGAAAAATTTCGAATGTACGTGAGTATGGCGTGCAGAGAGATCACCTTTAACTTTTTTCAATGTACTAAGTCGTTCAAATGAGCGAGTTGAATGAATGGATCAAAAGAATGAACAATCTTCTGATGAACGGATCATCAAAAAGAAGGACATTGGCCACCTTTAGTTTCTACTAAAATCACACACATTTTAGCAGAACCTAACTTTTTTTTTTTTTGAAAGACAATACTTTCAAAATTAAATATGAAAAATTATGTATATTTTAACGATCGAAATAACATTGTATAATAATGAACTAAAAATTTTCAGTACACATTGGAAACACGATTGGAAACACATTGTTTAGAAAAGGTATTTTATCTACCTGAAACTTCACTAATATGTAATCCGAATGAGCTCCGATAAAATGAAAGTATACTGAAGTTTGTTAAATTATAATTGGGAGTACATTTGAGAACATATTAAGAGCGCATTTAGGTACACTTAGAACCGCTATAAGAGGACAGGCCGACTTATCCGACATTTTGATTCCAAGACAGCTTTGAATCCAACCCTGTTTCTAGAATTTATAAATAAGTTATAACATTTACGGGTTGCTATGTCGTAAAACAATTGATGTTTAGTTGAGTAAAATGTCACTTAAGGTCAATCTAGAAAGATAACTTAACTCACAAATTAAACAAAAATATTTCAGGAACTGTTTAATGTATGAACATCATTTCCACACCTAATTTGTTTTAGAACTTGTGTTATTATTATTTTTTTTCATTTACAGAAGAAAATGGTCAAACATTAAACATACAACTCAGCTAAAGCTTGGGCACCAGGTTTCTTCAACGAGGCTTTTTTATAAAAACTAATTTTGTGCCCTTGCAATTTTGGGACCAAAATGTCGGATAAGTCAGCTCCCCTTATACAGTGGCTTTAGGTACAGTCATAGAAAAAAAAAACGAAACACTAGATCGTATTCAAAGACTATTGACACTAGAGACACGTGTAAGGTGTTATTGATTCAGGAATAAAAAGTTCTACATAATTAAGTTAAAAAATTAATGTTAAGGGGTCGTCTTCATAATAAAACGATCATCAACTTTAAATTTTTCAATGAGAACCCCTTTTTTTATCACATATTTGTGATCAGCATCATTTTTAAACTTTGTATACAAAGTTTTGTTTAATTCTATCCAGCCGTTACTTCAGAATCGAGTTTTGAAAAATTCATCTCGTAATGTTAAAACGTATTTTGATATTTTTACTCATAACACAAAAACTAGATTAGGCATGGCAAAGATTGTTTTTTTATGTCAAAATATGAAATGACCCAATAATAAAAACATAATTTACAACACCTAAAATGTAATTTTAGTTTTTTTATGAATTATTTTAATATTTTTTGAAAAAAATATGATCTGAAACCGTATTAAATTTTAACAGAAAAACAATCTAGAAGAGCTTTTATGCGGGAATCCAAAATTTGAGCTCAAAATATTCAGTAGTTTTTGCACTATGCTTAAAAATTCATTTTTTCCCACTTTAGGGGACCGTATACTTTTTTAAAACAGAAATTATGAAAGTTAGTTTCTTCGTAAGAAAAGAAAGAAATTGTTCAACAAAACAAGCAAACCAATTATAACGTGGTTTTTCTACATTAGAGTGACGTATATGATTTTTTTAAATGCTTAAATTTAGTCAGTCTCTGCAGAAGAACAACACAAGTGTTCCGTTGAGCAGGCCTCGCCTGACCATATACTGTCGTGCCTAGAGCTCTCCAGGAGGGATCTGACTGAAGACCCAGTGGCGGTGCTGCATTTCTTCAGGGTAAACAAACTCATGGACCTGGTCTAGCACTGCTGACCATGGGGGCATGCAACAACAACAACAACACAACACAATATTGCAACCGTCAGTTTTTTGCGGATATCGCTAAAACGTCAATGTGTAAATAATGCGAAACACTACTTCATTGTCTAATAGAAGAATATTTTATAGAACTTTTTAAATTGAAAGCTACACTTAAAATACTTCTGTTTTTTTTTCCCCTGCGTTTAGCCATTGCCTTTTGTAAAACAATAACTGAGAAAAAAAAATAACATGCACAACTTTTTCGCAGAAACATACAATAAAACCTCATTGTCTTGCTAGTCATGTTGAAATAGACAGTGTAGAATTAATGACTCTTCCCGGTGATAATTTGCTAAAATGAAAAATTATTGCTTTGTCTAAATCGGGAAAAAGCACTCTAAAAATAGCCGACAGTGAAGTTTTGCCTTCAACAGTATCCAGATGGGTCAATAGGTAATATTTACTCTTAAATAAGTTTACTGATTTTTCGAAATTATTATTATTATTATTATTATTTTTGTAAAGTGTTTGAATAATTTTCAATGTGTTAAGATTTAGGAGAGGAAATGTCAGTCAAAGTAGTGGGCCGCGTGCTTTGAGTCTGCACAAAAGTAGTAGTTGTGGCTAATAGTGAACTTTTTTTTTTTTTTTGACTTCGTCAAAAATTTAACAAAACATTAATTTGCGTGTTAGATTAAGTTTAGTTTTTTGTCAATTCTTAATTATAATTTAAATACTTATTTTTCTATTTACTTCCTCGGTCATTGTCCGTGCATTTCACATTAAAATCATTCTCGCAAGACAAAGATAAAATTTCAAATTATTTTCTTTTTTGAATAACATGGAAAAATATCGACAAAAAAAAAGAGTTATAATAAATTATCGTTATCAACTACTAGATGCCTATCTTACTAAATGCGTGTTTTTCAGAATCCAATATTTGAATATTGGGCTCCACCTTTATGACACAGGCACTATAATTCTATTTTCTGATCTCATTCTTTAAGCAAACAACGGGCCGCATGGCCCAGTTTCGATGACTGAATGTGGACCGCGTCTTCACTGTGTTATACCTGTCGATCTGGCTATACCAGTCAAAGGCTGTTGTGAATCCTAATAATACGCACAACAGCCCTGAACTGGGTTTAACCCAACATTGAAGCAGGTGTCATGTCATTGAAGCTGAGGGTGCCTAAAAACTGGTGGATGAAGAAAATTTATCTCACCAGTGAGATGCCTTAAACATACAGCAGATAAATTTACTTTACCTACCAGTTAATTCGCGCTCTCAGCTTCAATGAGCTGACTTCTGCATCCCGCACGATTAGTTTCGATTCCAGTCTGCGAAATCCGTAGCAAGGACGAAATTGTAGCATCTGGATAGATGAACCCGCCTGTCGGGTATGCTGCGTATAGTATTGCTATAGGTGCGCGAGCCTAATGTCTGATACTATAGAAAATGTTCGTTTGCAGGGATACAGTATGCGAAACAAAATCAAAAAATGTTAAGCTTTGTTTGCAAGTGCAAAGTTACAAAATCAGAGAATGACAAGAAATCTGATTTCGGTTCACCTTAGTTTAAGCTAAAATAACATTTCTCTTTTTAAATTTTGGGTTGGACCATCTCGAATCTCGTTGCTAGAAACAGCATTGGGAAATTACTGTCCTAAATTGCTTTTAAGAGCCATTACATGTTTAACTAAAACCGCTAATTGTGTTATGCTTTTTGAATAATACCACGCATTATGATCTTCCGCATCAAATTTGGATTTGAAACAAATTCTCTTTTTTTGATTACAAAAAAGCCCCTAGAGCAATTACTGTGTTTGTCCACTGTGTTAATTCAAATAACCCAATTTTTTCCAAATAAAGTTCGAGTATGAACGGTTTGCTCATTAACGGGTATTTATATTCTCCTGTTTCTGTTTTATTTTTTATATTGATACTTCGTTCATTTTATGTATTTAGAGTTAATATTCACGGAATAAATGGACCTTGCTTCGCTCGTGTCTCCAATCTATTTAATGCTGCGTCTTCCCACGTTGTGCGGTATATTTTTTATATTTTTGTATGCAATGGCCCTAACTTCTGCCGATGTTCTGCGAAATTAAAAACGCGCAATCCCATTTTACATCAAAAGACTTTCTATTCATTCGAAAATAAACCTGTAACAAAGGTGCAATACATTTATCAAAAAATATTCACATCATGATTCTAGGTATAAGGTTGGATATTTGCATTTGTATGAGGCTAATTTGCTCAATGATTATATAAGCAATCCAATAGGTTCATATTAAAAAAGGCAAAAAGTTCCATTACTTTTAATTTGTCATTATTCGATTTACTAAACAACGATCTATACGATGGACCAGTCAAACCCCATCCGTCTTTCTTAGGTTAATCCAGATGGACAAAAATCAGTAAATATTTTAACTTTAAAAAAAAAAAGTTTTCGACCGTAAATCCCTTTATGGCGGAACATTATCGGCCAAAAAGTATCGAATTACGGAAAAAGAGGGAACTTAAAAAAATCATTAATTGAGCTGCATAATCTCGATCACATTCCGTTACTTGATACCTGTTTACATTCGGTTACTTGATAAGCTGTGACCTTGAAAGTAGCGTTTTCAATGTGGTGACGGTCCCTAAAACGTTTTTCGTTAATAACTCCTGTTCTACTGCACGGAATGCAGTGAAATTTCGTACCCTGGCTGTATTTTGCGGTCTAAACATAATTATGTAGCAAAAAATAGAGGTTCCTATTTGAAAATCAAGAGTTGGTGCGCATTTTGCTTTGTATATGATTCCTTATCAAAATTTTGCCTACGTAGTTTTAAAGAAGACTTTAAACCAAGTCGGATGACACCTTTCTTTCCTTTCTAGCATGTATAATGGCCGAATAATTAAAAGTGTTTCGTTTTTTTTTTCTATGACTGTACACTAGTGAAATCACTGCTTACTTTCTTACAAATATATTTTCAACAAGTTTCTTTAACTACCAGTCAACAGAATTTCTAAACAAGAAATAAAAAAATTTCGTTTCAGTAATAGTTAACTGTCAGCCGTTGTTGTTAATGGTGCCGGAAAGGATGGTCCTCCCTGATTGCCCACCTAGAACCCCCTTAAAAGAGACAGGTTGACTTATCCGACATTTTGGTTCCAAGACGGCATTAGAGGCAATCATGTTTCTAATTTTTATAATTACGTTAAAATATTCGCTGATTGCTATGTCATAAAAAAAATTGACCATAATTTGAGTAATATGTTCCTTTAAGGTAAAATTAAAACGATAACTTTGTTCACATATTCAACAAAAATGTATTGGAAAATTTTTACTTTAGTGAATCTCAATTTCACACCTTATTTGTTTTAAACTTATATTAATTAAAAAATTTTCAGTACAGAATCAAAAATCCAAGCATCCAACAGGAAACACATATTTATCTTAGGCATCAGTTTTCTACAACGATGGTTTTGTGCAAATACTAGTTTTGTCACCCGACGATTTTGTGACCAAAGTCTCGGATGAGTCAGCTCCTTTATAAAGTGGCCGTATGCACACTCACCCCTCCGTCAATAGCCCAGCATTGGTCGACAGCAGTCCTGCGAGGTTTCTTTATAATTAACAACAAAAACCGCTGGTATAATCAAAGGAGTGTTCCATAAGTGTCGTGAAATGTATACTCTCAACTCTTCTAAAAGAAAGAACATGTGCGAGTGTTCAAACAATGTTCACAAAAGTGTCAAGTATAATAATATTTTAGTACAAACTCACAGTATGATGCTTATGTAAATTTTGTCTCGGTGATAGACCGTCTGTTCACGCTGTGGATGCCGCCAAAAGGATGGTTTTCCTCCTGTCGTTCCTCTTTTCACCATTCAATACCATGTGGCGATAAACTACTGTTCCGCAAATATTGTAAAGTTACAGAAAAAAAAAAGAAACTATCGAAAGGAGTATTCCATAAGTGCTGCAAAAAGTGTGCGATAAAGTAATCTAAAAAAAGGGGCATGCGTCAGTGTTACAAAAATAATCTCAAAAAACGTTCCCAAAAGTGTTTAAAAAAGGGCACTGAACCAAGTAGGTGTTCTCAGAAGTGTTTCGAAAACTATTCAAAAAAGGTGTGGTTCAAAGTAGTCTAAAAGGAAAGGACCAGTGTCCGTCAAAATGAGTTGAAAAAGTGTCTGAATATTTGCAGTGTAGTAATAATGGAACAACCTTCCGAGTTTGTCATGTTTAGAAATATTATTTAATCATCTTTTTAAAAATAGTAAATTAGTTAAATACATGTTTCTAATGTCGTAACATACTAAAACTAATCATGGAATCGGTATTCTATACACTAAAAGTAAAAGTTTTTTCCCCACTGTTTTAGCTCTTCTTAAAAATTTTTATCCTATTTTATATAAATATTTTTGTTCTTTTATTGATTCAAATAACTTTTTATTTTGAGCTTTTCGACAAGATAATATTTTGCAAGATTTCATTCTTGTAATAAATGATTTGCCACATCGCTTGTCGTACCTTTTTCTGCATTAAAACCTATTTTGTGCTACATTTTGAAAATTTTATTAATATTTTAAGTACTGATATAAGTTTTAATTTTTTCAGCAGCGCACATTTCTGAAATTCAACCATTTTCAATTTTTAACTTCCCGCTGTAATAAAACGAAAAATACGACTTTTCAATTTGATCCATTTTGATTGGAAGATAAAGTTGAATTTCACGCCAAACCTCTGTTGTCAAACGATATCGGATTGCTCCCGATTAAATTCGAAAGAGGTGCCAAAACAATCCCTCACCAAGTGACGTCTTCACCGACATTTGCGCTCATCGGCGCTGCATACGAAATGATTAAGGAGACGGACTTGACTGTCGTTAGAGGCAATCGATCAAACAGGCGACATTTTCGGAACTCCCAAAGGGATACCCTGACCAGAAAACCCGGGAATCTCCCCCTGGATCAAGCTTAAAATGGAAGAGGAGGGAAAAAATGAGAGCGCCAGAAAGAAAGAAAAGTTTGCTATCAGGAGTGTCTAATAGTTGTAAAAACTTTTTTTCTCTTCATGCTACTTTCATCCGTCAGTTTTGGTGAAATAGATGATGATAGTTTAAGAAGAGTCGATTTTAACTGACTCAAACTTTTTAAACTAGTTTATTTCTTTTCGTTGAAAATCGTTTAAAATCGTGTTTCAAATATCTTTAAGATCTGCTTATAGCATTTCAAAAGTTTCACGCCCGTTCAAACGTGAAGTATTATGTAACTTGTAGTTAAAATAACCAAGTTTCATTTCTGTAAAATATTTTCAAGAATTAAGATGAATCATACTTATTGTTGTGTATATGCATATGAGTCACATATAAAGAACTTGTTTAATTTTAGCAATTAATGAAGTTTGTAAATTATGCAATAGAACGTGATCTGCAATTGTAAGTTTTTCTTGTTATCTAATGCAAATCGTCAAAAATAAACATTACTTCATATTGTTGCATATTTACCTGTCTATATGTTTATGATTTTCTAATTTAGTTACAAACAAATTGCAATTTCATGGATTTCATAAGCAAACAAAATGTGACTCAGAAACAAACGTGTAATAAAAGTTCATATGCTTGTTTAATACTTATATGTAACTCTTCGTTCACTGCCAAAGATATGAGCAATGATAGAGATTTATATCATGGAAACATTTCTTTGAACTGATAAAGCTGTTAAATGTATCTCAAAGAATTTATACAATTTTACTTGCGTATGTTAAAATTTTTGTAAACGCTTACAGTGTTTATTAGTACAATATGCATACATACACTTACAACTTACACTAATAAACATAAACTAACAATACTAAGCGTATATAAATATGATATTAAGGAATAATGAATTTTGATCATTTGAAATAAAAAGCTTCAACCCATAGTTTTAGAAATATTATTGCTCTTTCAATCAAGAAAATTTTTCCTTACGCAGGATGGATTCTATTATTATGGGATACCATAAAAAACACATTGGAAAACAAATGTTTGCATTTCAGTCTTTTTGTTTACTTTTGCAAGCAAAGTCTATGTGAGCCTAGTTTACTTTTTTTGACACTGGACACGTTGTTCTCTCATCTTATCACTACACTGTAAAAACGATTCAGAAACGTTCCTGGAAAATAATAGGCAGCTGATATGCCCTATTTCTTCCGATAACATATCTCACAAAAACCAGGAACATTTTCCGCAAAACTTCAGTTACGTTCCTGAAATTATCCTGGAAGCTTCCTTAAATATTCAGAAACCTTCCCGTTTAAAGCCAGTCGTATCTCTGGAATTTTAGACCAAACTTAAGTGGGTAAAATACAAAAGTTTGGCACGTTCGTGGGTTTCCAGGAAAGCTCCAAGAGCAGTATCGCAAACAAGGTCGGTCAAAACGAAGACAGCCATTCCGGCAAGTATCCAGGATCTCACTCGCCTGCAGTTATTGCAAAGCTACGTAGTCCATTAACTGATTCGCGCTCTTTGGACGCTTTATCAGTCTGGACAGAGAGCAAGCGAACTGAAGCTGATACAATTTATAAATACGCTCAGTTAATCTTCAAACTGGGAGCTAAAAATATTTTTTACAACAGTGAGAAGTCTGCATTCGTGCGATTTGTAGCAATTCAGGAAACGTTTCGACTGTGACGCTTGATTTTTCCATGAAGTGGATAAAAACCATTAAAATCCCGAAACGTTACTCAGTAACGTTTCAGAATTTTTTTACAGTGTATACAGGGTGTTTCAGTTAACTGTTTCAGAACTCCTAAGACAGGCAGGGTGTATTGTGACGACTAGAAATCATGTAGCAATGAGGGGTCGGAAATGATTTCGCAACCCGAGAAATTTGAAATTTGCCGGAAATATTCCAGAATGTTCGGAGTTTCATGCGCAGAAGATGTGCATTGTCCGGTGTGCACATTAGCTGCCTCGGATTGTTTTTTTGAGCAATCACGATTGCTTATTGTTCTCATTTGACCGTTTTTGATGTTCCGTGCCTTTTTCAGCATGGACCAGAAGCCTCTGCAGCACCACCGCCCACCGTCCTCTGCAGGCGGCGCGGCGCTACTGCTCTGGTCCTGAGCTATCCGCTTCTCCTGGTCGGAGGCGTCCATGTCCTACACACACGCACGCTCACACACTCACACATACGCACACGCCTACGTACATATACACAGGTCTACGCACACACACAAGCCTACACACTTACACACACAACTATGCACACATAACCGCCCAGGAGGAGAGGCAGGCTTGGGAGGGGGGGGGCCAGGAGATGTTTCTAGAAACAATAACTCCAATGAGTAGGTTCCTGCCTCAGTTCGTGATTGCGAGAAACATAATTTGAATTCAAAATTTCAGAATTCAAATTAATTTTATATAAATTTTTTGTTTTGTTTTGTTTTCTTTTTACAGTACAGCACCATTACTTTTATTCATTTCTTTTTTTTCTGAGGAAAAAAAACTTGCTTCTCCCCAAATTTAGCTCGGGATTGCATTTTACCCCATATTACGTGATCGTTTTCATTCTTGATTACATTTGTTAATTATATTTAAAATTAAAACATATACTTTTATTTTTAATAAAGATGCCAAGGATGCTGAATTGGAAGTTGAACTGTGACGAACAAAATTCGATTATTACGAAATAAGGAACGAAACTAAAATGGTTTAGTACCTACTAATGGCAGTTCCGATAGCAAGTATTGACTAAATTAATAGCATTAATTAAAAATTAAATTAAGTACGTAATGCAAGGTTTTTTTTTGTTAAGAAAAAGTACGTAATGCAAAATTTTCTTAACAAAAAAACCTTATGCTTCTATTTTTCAGAAAAACCTAAGGACCGGACATAAAGATGTCAAAGGTGGTTCGCAATAAGTAATAAAATATGAGTAATAACTAAATGATTTTAAATAATATTCTGGTCAGATGGAAAAATGTCAAAAATTATTTTCAATTGATTTTTTTCATTATGAAGTGTCTTTTATGTATATCTACAAATAATATACTTCTTTGAATAATACTTTAAGAATTACTTCTGCTGAAATTGATGAGTCAAGAAAATGTTATAACTTTTCCTATTTGACTGAATTGTAAAAGTGTTGTAATAAATAGTATGAAAGAAGTGACTTACAACATTTCGCTATCTCACCGCAGAATTAATAACAGAAATTTAAGATAACTAGTTGACCCGTGCGGAACTCCGCACTGTGCTTTGAATCGTTTCATAAGGTATTTCGCTCTTTAAGAATTTCAAAGGAAGAACATTATGAATAAGCGCAGAAGAGAAGGCATGTAATTTAAAGACATCAGTAACAAAACCTCGTTAAATACAACGTTGTGATAATTTGATCATCGCTCACCTTTTGGTCGTACATATTTTCAATTCAAACATAAATATCATTAAAAGTGTGACGGAGTAGTGACTCGTGATAAAGCAATAATTGTGCATGTAAAAAAACAGGTTGTGGCAAATAAAGTCCTGCCCATGTGAGCATCTGACAGGAAAAAAAAGAGACATTAAAGATATATTTATTGGCACGGATTCGAATTGGCGCCATTCTGATTAACAGCCCGACACCCCAACAAACCTAGCAATTGCGCCTTCCTTTTCGAAAACTATTCATTGAAGGAATGCGTAGTAAAAAAACGGCAAAAAAGCTTTTTGCCAAAAAAAAAAATAATAAGAATAATAATAAGAGCATGCTTCTATGTTTTGTCATTAACCAGCATGATACGATTTAAAATTATTCGCAAAGCATGGAATTTGATTAAAGAATGACGACGATCTCACGTAGCGATTGAAACGAACATTCTAGAGAAGTAGTAAATTAGATTGAAAAGGAGTGTTTTTATCTTTGAATATTGAACTATTTCACATAGAAGGTTGCTTTAATTGTTACGGCCTAAATACCCGCACATGTTTCTCTTTTAATCGAACACTTAAAATTCAAAACCAAAACCAGTTGAACTGAGTCCGTTTTTTAAGTGTAATTTTTCGAACGAAGACAAAATGTATTTTTTTTTTCAGCAGAAAGCAGAGGAGTAGAAAATGATTTCTTGAAAATGATGTTGATAATAATTTTAATGCTTTATATCGTATTCGTGCGAATAAAAAATTAAAGGTTTACTGGGTGAAACTCGTAGTTTTAATCTGGCGTAGTATTTTTTCATTTGTACAAAAGGTCGAACACTGCTATTAGAAACATCTACAATTCAGCATACGATGAAAATGTTTTTCTGCACAAAAAAGATTTCCTTTAGGTAAATCTAATACTTTTTTATGCTTACATTATGCTGAGTGGTCTGGATGTAGTCAAAGCTTAAAAAAAAGGAAGAACACCCTTCGATTAACAGTCAACTTATCCGAATGATAACTGCAGCCTGCCTAAAGGAGTCGAAACACCAAGTAGCATTCCCACTGCATTTATTTTATTACGTTTGTATGTTATGAGTACATGTAATGCGTAATACTAATATAAATTTGATATTATATCGGACAGCCCAAACTTGCCCGAAGTTCAGATAGTTTATAGCCGAACGCTCTACCGAAAAAAACTTATCAATTTAACTGAACAACTAAGTTCAGTGCTTTTAAGCTTTATTAAAATATGAACACACACACACACACACACACACAGGCTATTTTTTTTTTTTTTTTTGCCGAAAGCGACGTAAAAAATGGAAGACTGCATTAGAATTTTGCTTTTAAAAAATGCATAAGAACTACAGGCAGCATCAAGGTTCTGAAACAGCAAGGGGCGTTTTCGAAAACTTGATTTTTCGACCGTTAGCCTATTTTTCTTCATTAGCCATTCTGATAAGTTTTAAAATGAGAAGGGAATAATATATAAGATAAGATATTGAAGAAACATTTTTTTATTCTTGAAAATTTTTACAATTTGTTACCGCAGGCTGCTTGAACCGTTATAACTTAGATGGCAGCACGTGTTCATCATTTAACAGCACGGTTAAAATACAAAATAAATTGAACTATGCTCTTTTTTAAGCATAGCTTTTCGAATGTAGTAAAAATGTGATAAGCTATTTGTTTTTTTTGCAAAAAGAAGAAAAAATATATATTTTACCCTTCAAATTGAGGTAGTAATTTTTTTATTTGTACAAAGAATCAAAAACTCAATAGAAGAATATATATTTCAATATACGATTTATTACTTTTTTCTGAACAAAAAACAGTTCTATTGTAGTCTGAAATCTTAAACCTGTTACTTATATTTTCGCTAACATTATGCTTTAATTTCCTTACCAGAGCCAAAGCTTAAAAAGAAAAAAAAACCGTACAATTCAGAAGTAATTTAGCACATAGTCACTTCAAGTTTTCATATCAGCAAGGAGCGTTTCCTTCTCATTTATTCTATTTCTTCATAGTTGTTATCCACTAAATTAAGTGTTCATGTAATGCGCGATATTTCTCTAATTTTTATGTTGCAGATTGTACGGACGTGGGCCCGAACACGCATTCTCCTGGTTACGAAGAGAACGCTCTGCCGCTCAAGCTATTCAGCTCTGTCGGTCATAGCGCAAATTAAAGTTATAAGTTTAACCGAAAACCTCATTCTGGTTCTTTAAAACAGGTTTTTTGGTTGAAAAAAAAAACAATTTTTAGATCGTGGGTCTATTTTTCGTCTTTAGCCAGCACCATAAGCTTTAAAATAAGGCGTAAATCAAAGAAATCCATCAAGAATTGATGAAAATCTGGCGTAGAAACCAAAAACAGGCTACAGAAATAATATATAAGGATTAGCCAGCCTGATAAGTTTTAAAATGAGAGGGGAATAATATATAAGATAAGATATTGAAGAAAAATTGTTTTATTTTTGAAAATTTTTACAATTTGTTACCGTAGGCTGCTTGAACCGTTATGACTTAGATGGCAGCACGTGTTCATCATTTAACAGCACGGTTAAAATACAAAATAAATTAAACTATGCTCTTTTTTAAGCGTAGCTTTTCGAATGTAGTAAAAATGTGATAAGCTATTTGTTTTTTTGCAAAAAGAAGAAAAAATGTATATTTTACCCTTCAAATTGAGGTAGTATTTTTTTTATTTGTACAAAGAATCAAAAACTCAATAGAAGAATATATATTTCAATATACGATTTATTACTTTTTTCTGAACAAAAAACAGTTCTATTGTAGTCTGAAATCTTAAACCTGTTACTTATATTTTCGCTTACATTATGCTTTAATTTCCTTACCAGAGCCAAAGCTTAAAAAGAAAAAAAAAACCGTACAATTCAGCACATAGTCACTTCAAGTTTTCATATCAGCAATGAGCGTTTCCTTCTCATTTATTCTATTTCTTCATAGTTGTTATCCACTAAATTAAGTGTTCATGTAATGCGCGATATTTCTCTAATTTTTATGTTGCAGATTGTACGGACGTGGGCCCGAACACGCATTCTCCTGGTTACGAAGAGAACGCTCTGCCGCTCAAGCTATTCAGCTCTGTCGGTCATAGCGCAAATTAAAGTTATAAGTTTAACCGAAAACCTCATTCTGGTTCCTTAAAACAGGTTTTTTGGTTGAAAAAAAAAACAATTTTTAGACCGTGGGTCTATTTTTCGTCTTTAGCCAGCACCATAAGCTTTAAAATAAGGCGTAAATCAAAGAAATCCATCAAGAATTGATGAAAATCTGGCGTAGAAACCAAAAACAGGCTACAGAAATAATATATAAGGATTAGCCAGCCTGATAAGTTTTAAAATGAGAGGGGAATAATATATAAGATAAGATATTGAAGAAAAATGGTTTTATTTTTGAAAATTTTTACAATTTGTTACCGTAGGCTGCTTGAACCGTTATGACTTAGATGGCAGCACGTGTTCATCATTTAACAGCACGGTTAAAATACAAAATAAATTAAACTATGCTCTTTTTTAAGCGTAGCTTTTCGAATGTAGTAAAAATGTGATAAGCTATTTGTTTTTTGCAAAAAGAAGTAAAAATAAAAATATTTATTTTACACTTCAAATTGAGGTAGTAATTTTTTTATTTGTACAAAGAGTCAAAAACCCATTAGAAGAATGTATATTTTAATATACGATTTATTATTTTTTTCTGAACAAAAACAATTTTACTTTAGTCTGAAATCTTAAACCTGTTTCTTATATTTTCACTTACATTATGCTTTAATATTCTTACCAGAGCCAAAGATTTAAAAAAAAACCGTACAATTTGGGAGTACTTTAGCACAAAGTCACATCAGGGTTTCATAACAGCAAGGATCTTTTATTTCTTACTTATTCTAATCCTTCATAGTTGTTATTCACTTAACTAAGGGTTCATGTAATACGCGTTATTTTTCTAATTTTTTGTTGCAGATTGTCCGGACGTGGGCCCGAACACGCATTCTCCGGGTTACGAAGAGAACGCTCTGCCGATCAAGCTATTCAGCTCTGTCGGTCATAGCGCAAATTAAAGTTATAAGTTTAACCGAAAACTTCATTCTGGTTCTTTAAAACAGGTTTTTCGGCTTAAAAAACAATTTTTAGACCGTGGGTCTATTTTTCGTCAGTAGCCAGCACCATAAGCTTTAAAATAAGGCGTAAATCAAAGAAATCGATCAAGAATTGAGGAAAATCTGGCGTAGAAACCAAAAACAGGCTACAGAAATAATATATAAAGATAAAATAAGTAATGTTGCCGTAAAAAAATAAAACACAAACTTTACTAAAGTTTAAAATAAAAAAAAAATAAACAAAAGAAAACTTTTATTCGTTTTTTTTTCTTTTGCGGAAAACAGTGAAGATTTTGATTTATCTTTCTGTTTCCTTCTTTTGGCAGTGTGAAAACTAGTAATGGCGTGCAATAAAATGAATTAATGGTGGTCTGGAGTAAAAGCAATGATAATCGTCTGTCACGCTGATGCAGAAGACGCCCTCTTTGATAGAAAGAATTCCACATAATATATATTTTCGGAAAGAAAAGAACATTACGGTTTCCGGGTATATCGAGTTATAGCAATTGATAAGAAGCTGGGAATAAATTCAATTACTCAGATATGGCTTGATTTAAGCGACTTCTTCAAGTGCATGTGAATAAATTAGATATTAATGAATGTCTTTATTAAAGGTACATGTTATGCAGAAAAGGAGTTCCTGATTTCAAAATGAAATACAAAAGCCGATATTGGAATAAAATAAACGATATGTTTATTGTACAGAAACTTGGGAATTAGTGACAAAAACTGTTAACAGGGGCTGCTGCACACTGTAATTGCAACAGAAGTCCGCATAAATCGTGCTGCGAAGAAGTTAGGCTTTTCAGTAGTAGCCCCTTCGCAGCGCTATTTATGGGAACTTACTTGTATTGCAATTACAGCGTGCCCCCTGTTAGCAATTTTTGTCACTAATTTTCAAGTTTCTTGTACATAATTTTTATGGATTTCACATTAAACATACGTAATAATAACCATATTAATAATTTTAATATGGTTATTATTAAGTTTGTTTAATGTGGTATTGGTTAATGTGCCATTGGTAAAAAAAACATATTTTATACCAATATCGGACTTTGTTTTCCAGGTATTTAATTTTGAAATCAGGGACCCTTTCCCGGACACCCTGGAGCTAAGTCATACGTTTTAACCAATCGTAGGTTTCAGCCAAGAAATGTAATTTATTTTTGTTTCACTGTTACGCAATTTTTTACGTTGGTTTTACACGAAACAAATCTGAGATAGTTCAATAATTAATGATTAAAATAAAATAACTACTATCCTCTTTACTTTGTTATTGTTTTATTCTTATATGAACGAATATGCGTGAACAAAGCATCAACAATGATTTTTCATTCAAACTCGACACAAAATTGTTTTAATGGACGGTTCGCTCGCAGGTTAAAGAAAACTGTGACTAATAATATAAACTATGAATTTTATAATATAAAACGGCTGAATCTTATCACATTCTTTATTTTTATGCATAATACAAACATGTTTCTATTTATAGATAAAAAGTAAAAGTATAGCTCTTTTTTTCAATAAGAGTTTGAATCATTTTGAGGAAATACTATTTGTCACAATGGATACAGACTCTGGGATCTAACAGGTTTTGTTTAGGGTCTAACGGGACTGATAAATTAAGCGACTGCATATCAAACCAATGACACATGTATTGCGTCACAGGAGGAAATAATTAAGATAACCACTGTTCTACATTTTTTTCTAAAAGATTGTACAAAAAATTAAAAAAAAAAATGCAAGATGCTCTTTGCAGTATGACATGCAGTGTAAAAACAATTCAGAATTGACAGAATGTCATTTTGCCCTTGTATTAGGTCAACTTTCGAGAAAATATTTTAAAATAATACAAAATAAGAATCATAACAGAACATACAATAAGACTCTCAAGTTGTATGTGCTAAAACAGAGATTAATTTTGACAGAAAACACTATTTCGTAAAACAAAAAAAAAAAAAAAAAAATTGATCATTTTGTACCCAGAGTCGGAAGGACGTAAATTACAATATGATAATTTTACAGGAGATAGAAAAAAACCTTTTTTTCTGTTACATGCAAAGGATGGGTCGCGCAATTCTTTTAACTCTGGTAAAAAATTGAAATGGATTCGTTTTTAAGAATTACGTTCACATGGCTCGATGCAAAATAGGCTTCTACATACAATGCACTAATAAACATTAATCGCAATGGGGTCGTTTCCAAAATTTTAGAAGTATTTTTCTCTGAAAGAACATGCTTAAAAACATGGGATCTAACCATAATTTAAATAATTTGTCTAAGTTTAATAATTTAAAAAAAAAACTTAAATCGGTGCGCTTTTATTGTTTACATTTCTCGCCGATGACATCACAAATGATGAAATGCCATTCTGTGTTGCCATTCATAGAGCAAAATATTTAATTCGCATCTTTACTCACGTGTATTGGCAACGATATGGTTGATAGCAAGTGTAGAACGCAATTTTAATTCGCTTCTTGATTATCATAACGTGGAAACGCGGTCCAAAATGCGCCAAAGAGCATCATTTGTGACGTCATCAAGACCCGCCTTGTTTGCAAAAGCGGACATTTTAAAAAAATAATTAAAAAATAACTGTTTGGAAAATGAAAGAATTTTCTGGGTCCATGTTTTTTTTTTTTTTTTTTTTGCTTATTCTATCAATTTCAGTGACTAAAAGTACTACTTTTAACTGAAGGAAATAACCCCATTTTTTAACTTACGTCCGTCTAGCTCTGAGGTCTATCTTAAAAATAGCTTAATCAAAAAAGATTTTCAAAAAAAAAAAAAAAGGGGGGGAATCGCTTTAAAACAATCCTTAATTACAAACTAATAGCACATTCCTATAAATTTCCTTTTTTTTTTGGAGTTCATTCGAGACATATTTTGGTGCCCATTCAGGCAACTGGAACTATTTTTCTAAATTAAAGTGTTACAAACATGTTTACAACGTCTACTGGTAACAAGCGGTATGAAAAGATGGAAACAAACATTAACAATACCCTTAAAAATCAGTAAAAGATCAGCTCATTTTCAAGAATATTATGCATCAAAGCTACAGAATTTCCAAAAAAGTAACATTATGTAATAAACTCGTCTTACCACTAACAAGCTACAAAAATGCATCAAAATTCCACACAAAAGATGCTAACGGAATTGAGACGATATTTTCAGTGATTAATCACCTCTTCTCGTGAAGAAACAGGGTCGCTTATTTAACCCGTAGTAATTAATCTTTATTATGAAATTATAAGGAATTCTATTAAGGAAGGTGCATTTTCAAGATAAGAATTCAACATCTTATATGATGGAAGTATGAGACAAAAAACAACGACGCTTCATTTAAATGACTAATATGTAGGTTTTATCTATCGCTAAATTCCAAATGAGTGTTCTTAATTGTAGGAAAAAATGGAACTAAAGAATAATTATTTCTACATTTTAATTTAAAATAGATTATATTTGCAAACAAACGACACCGAAAAAAAATTAAACATTAATTTTGATTATTTTAGTTTGCTAAATGTCTGAAATTTTCCGAATTCGCAAAATTAATTTAGGTTAAAGTGTTTTTCGAGTAGTGCTGATTAAATGTACTGAAATTTTTCAAAATTTTCTTCGCTTTTACTTGTCTGTTTTGATTTTTGGTCCTGTTATGACCAAAATAAGGCACATTTTTAATCTATAATTTTTGCTCAAATGCATTACATCAACTCAAATCAGCAGTCAAAAATATCTCAAATATTTCATTTAACAATTTATGTTCATTTCCGATTACATGGTTCTTACGTAACTCTAGGTAATTTAGTTTATTTTACATGTTATGCACAAAGTTTCTTATTTTCCCTTTTTAACTTTGTTGACACAAATTTTTCGATTCATACTTTACTTGTGACGTCGACAGAATGCCCTAAAAACTGTTTGTAAAATTAAAAAAAGAAAAAGAAAAGAAAAGAAACACGGCCAAAAAAAATGACGGATTTGTATAGAAAATGGCATTACTATTTGTTGAAAGGGTTAATTTATTGGTTTTATATAAAGCTTTTAAAATTATTTTATCTTTAAGTAAAATGTACGAAAAAGGGAAGTTCTGCAAATGACTTGATCGTTTCAGAAAAACACTTACTCGTTTCGTCCTGGAAAAAGTTTTAATCTTATTTTGAAACTGCCGTTGCTATTATTTTAATTATTGATCAGATTAGTATAACTAAATTATTTTTTTTTGTAAGTCATTAGAATTAGTTTATCATCCGGGATTTTCAAAGTGACAAGAACTTGATAGATTACTCTTAACAATTTTCGAGCCAGGTTCGTTAATCATTAACTATATTCAATAGCTATTGAGCAACGAGTGTCAGAAACAAACGATTAAATTTTAGAATGCTTTGTGAGTTGCATACAAGTTAATAAAATGACATTCGGTTAATTGTATCAGAGTTAATTAATCTTTACTACGCCGTTTCAGATGATTGAATGCTTTTACAATAGAAAATATTATTAAAAGGAAATTCTAGGTGTGAAGTTTTAATGATTCAATGCAAGAGTGGTTTTTTATGGATTACGATGAATTTAGAAATGATGGCTCGTTTTAGCACTCTGATAATCATAAACTTGAGTAAAAGCACCGAATATAGAATACGTTTCGTTTTTGACACGTAAACTAACTGAATCAAAAAAATTTAAAAATAATTTAAATTTTCACATCATGAATTCAAATTATGTTTTTCGCAATCACGAGTGTGTGTATGTAGGCGTGTGTGTTTGTGTGTGGAGTTATGTGTGTGCGGGTATGTGTGTTTGTGTCTGTGTGCTGGCATAAGAGTGTGGATAGTTGTGTGTATGAATGTGTGTGGGGGGGGAGTATGTGAATGTGTGTGTTGGCATATGTGTTTGTAACTGTGTGCAGGCATGAATGTGTGGGTAGTTGTGTGCATGTGTGTGTGTATGTTTTTTTGTGTGTATGTGCGGGTGTCTGTATGTATGCGTGTGTATACGTGTTTGTATGTGTGTTTGCGTGTGCAGGTGTATGTGTGTATGTGTGTGTATGTGTTTGTGTGCATGTGTTTGTATGCGTGTGTGTATAGTTGTGTATGTATGTGCGTGTGTGTAGGACATGGATGCAACCTGGAGACGGCTTTCGCTATAGGAGCAGCATCGTGAGGAGCCCGTCGATGGTGATGGTGCGGAGGGTGGCGGTGGGAAAAATCAAAAGACGCCAAAAACAGTCAAATGAGAACAATAAGCAATCGTGATTGCTCAAAAAAAATAATACTAACATCGCGCGAGAAATAAAATTATCATTGTCAAAAGAATTCCAAAACGTTGCACATTATTTTCGGGTAACGTTTCGGGATTTAAGTGTTTCCACTAGCTTCCTGGAAACTCAAGTATATTTGCAAAAAGGTTTCATGAATTGAGACTTCTCACTGTTGGGGAAAATATGCTTAGCTACCAGGTTCAAAATAGAGTCAGCGTTTTTATTTAGTGTTTATCCATTAACTCAAATATGGCCGTTACAGATATGCAGAGTCATAAATGAGGGGAAAGGGTAGTCTCTGGATACTTTAAGCTTGCTAGAAAAGCAAGCACGTGAACTGTTGAATTCATGCTTAAAATTCTGCCTTAGCTCTGGCTACATATTCTAAAATTCTTTAAGAGCTTGTCTGGTTAAAAAAATGGTGTCAAGCTATTTCTACAAACATGTAAATCATCTAGGAAGGGTCCAGATTTATTTCAAAAACATGACTTAACGTTAACACATAAAAAATTATAATTTATGAAGTTACACTTTTCAACGTATAAGAACGGTACAATCAGATTAGTGTATCCCAGTGAACAAATTTTCTAGTTGGTAGGAGTAGCAAAGACCTACAATCTCCACAACTGTAACTCAAGTCTTACACAAATAGTTCCAAAATTATCCGCAGGTGTCCAATACATATATAAAACATACGCAGGCAACCCATATTAAGAAGTTTCGTCATATTGAGTGCACTAAAAAAATCCGAAACGTTACTGATTATTTCCATGGAACGTTTCGAGATTTCACATTTTTTTATCCAACTCCTGGGAAAATCAAGCATTTTTGTCAAAAAGTTTACCAAATTGTAGCAAGTTTCACGAATGCAGACTTCTCACTGTCGGGAAAAATATTTTCAACTACCAATTCAAAGATAAAGGGAGCGTATTTAATAAGTGTGTCGGTTCCAGTTTGCTTACGGCCCGTCCAGATTGACTAAGCTCCCACTGAGAGTGAACAAGCGTCTGGATTCCGTAGCTTAGCGAGATTTGCAGGTAATTTAGATGCATATTACATATCTTGAAATTCTGTCTTAGCTTTAACCATGTCTGAAAATATACTTTAGGAGCTTTCGGATATTATGCTTTTGAATAGCTTCAGGAAGATTACTGAATTTTAGAGGAAAACATTGATTTTTTTTGCAAGATAAGTTACTTGCAGAAATTTTACACATTAGCTACTCATTATTTTTCAGGACATTTTCTGAATTGTTTTTACAGTGTTAATTTACCCAAAATGTAAAGGAACAAAAGTTCTACTTTTAATAATTGAGAGAATGATTTCCAGAAAATACCACACTTCAGATCTTTAAAAATTGGGTGTAGTACACTGTAAAAAAATTCCGAAACGTTACTGGGTATTTCCGTGTCAAGTTTCGGGATTTTAATGGTTTTTATCCACTTCCTGGAAAAATTAAATATTCTTGACAAAAAGTTTCCTGAATTGCTACAAGTCGCAAGAATGCAGACTTTTCACTGTTGTGAAAAATATTTTTAGCTCCCAGTTTAAAGATTAATTGAGCATATTTATAAAGTGTAACGACTTCACTTCATGTACGACCCGTAAATGCTAATTAAACTCCCAAAGGGAGCGAAAAAGTGTGGACAGCATTGCTTTGCAGGCAAGTAAAATTCTCGTTACTTACTTGCAATTCTGACATAGCTTTGGCCATGTTTGCATTAATGCTCTTTTAACTTCCTTGATAAATAAGAATGATGCTAAGATATAATTTCTACGGACACGACTGATTTTAAACGGGAAGATTTCAGAATTTTTCAGGAGACTTCGAGGATAATATCAGGAAGGTTACTGATTTTTAGCGGAAAAAGTTCCTGAAATTTGCAAGATATGTTAGTGGCAGATATTGGGCACATCAGATGCCCATTATTTTCCAGGATCGTTTCTGAATCGTTTTTGCAGTGTACGGGTGCAATGTAGTGTTTAAATTGCTTTTAGCTAACATTGTACAAAGTTCAGATAACCAAAAAAAATTTGATGCTTTATTTATTTTTTTTTCAACTTTCTTTGCTCACGGGTACTCCTATACAGCCATTTCCTTATATTTTCGCCCATTATCATTTATATAACTTTTAAAAAATAGCGCTTTTGACTAGTTTATTGACTAGAGTGCCAATTCCAAATCTGAATGGTTTCCCTGGGAACATACAATCATTATTACCCTGATCGATTTCTCACAGCAATTGTCAAGTTAAAACCATTAGTCATATTATTGGTATTTTTCACGAACACAAATGTCAACAATGATGTCACCACAAGGATAAATTGTTTTACCCGTAGAGTAATCACACACAGTGTCGGTGAAGTACTGAGCAAGTGCTATTGTATTTTGGGAATTCTAGTCCAAAAATAGATTGATTGATTTTGCTCACTTTATACGAAAAACAGTTTTAGCGTTTTCTTATGCTCTCAATTATAAAATGCTATAACTATCGATACGTACCTAAATGATGAAATATAAAATTTATATCACAGGTTGCACGAGTTTTTACATTTTTTTTTCCTAATTGTTCCCTTTCCTTCAGATATTTAGCCTTTTGTCATTAATTTAGTGTTCGTTCTTATGTTCTGTTTTTTGTTTTGATGTTAAGGGTCTTTATGTTACTCAAAATAGGCTAATTAGAGAATGACATAACATCTTGGTAAGTCTAGTAAATTTATCATTTGAAAAAGTCTGTTTTGTTTTCTCTAAATATAAAACAATTTCTTGCGTAATTTTTTCAACTACATATGTAGAGCAAAATACAGAAAAACCACTTGCCAGCATGTCAAGTTGCATTCTACTCAAAGTAAAACATTTAAGGAATCAAGTACCGAATATTTCCTTGAGAGCGATTAGTTGCAAGAAATTACAACAAAGCAAAACAAATGAGACCAAAAGATGTAATTACAATGAAAATAACACACACAAAAAAAGTTTATGTCTCATTGAAATACAAGAACTGAGATTTTATGCGAGAAATTTGTTTTACGCACCTTGATATATTGACTGCTTTAAAAAGTCAGAATTAAGAAGATTTCTTCACAAAAAAATAAATAAATAAATAAATAAAAGAAAAGAGAAAAGAAATAACAAAGATATCTTTCTAATAGCAATTTAAAAAACACGTCAATTTAAGCTAAACAAATTAAAATTTGTGATTAAAATGAAATTATAAGAACTCTGCTGGAGTACTGTTTGGTGTCAAGACTGGAAAGTAATATTTGACGACATATTGTTAAAACTATCTGCTTTTGTTACAGCCCTATACTGCTTGAGTTGAGGCATTTGCATATGAATTTAGAATGTCGAAAGAGCATACGGCAGTTTGATCATGTTCTCCATACGTAGGTGTACTATACACGAGCAAGCAGAATTTCTTGCAAATAGTGGAACTTGTCAGTTATTGTTTTCAGATATTTGATAGTCCAAGCTTATTTTAATTTATTAATTTAAATTACCCAACTGAGTAATCATAGAAACAATTACATGGGAGTTTTTCTACTAGAGTTTTCGAGATTCTTATGCAACTAAATCAGCAAAATGTATTGTATTGGTTTTTTAATAAAGCTAAAAGTTGATTTTGTGTCGTTCTTTTCATCTTCAATAATTGCTTATTTGGAATAGAAGGACAAGTAAGTTTTAAAATTAACCTACCGATGATGGACAGCAAGGCTAAGACATCTTACGTAAGCAAGAATGTTTTTGAAAGTTCCAATTCGAAAGCGATGTAATTCTTTCCTCCAATATTTTTCAGTTGTTGAAACTAACATCTGACACTTAGCAGTCTTATTTTACTTAGGACGAGTTCCTTATTTTTCTGCAGAACATAGCGAAATGAAATAAAATCAAAAGCATATCTTTGAAACTTAGAATAACTTTGGAGTACTAACCGAATAGGAGTACAGAAAAATGACTACGAGAAGGCTTCTGAAAATTCAACTCAGAATTTAAGCTTGTAAGTATTTATAAAATAACTAATAAATCTTTATATTTTTGTTCTTAAAATCATAATCAACAAATTTACGCAATCAATTTTACATGTCTAAAAACCGTTATTTAAAACAATATAAAAACACTATTTTTACACATGAAATAAACCGCCAGCTCAGTCTAAGGCTCCTATATAAGGGGAGCTGACTTATCCGACATTTTGGTTCCAAAATTATCGGGCGAAAAAAATAAACATTTGTACAAAAGCCTCATTGCAGAAAACTGGTGTCCAAACTTTAGGTGTGTTGCCCGATTGATGTTTGATTATTTTATTCTGTGGATGAATACAATTTAATTAATACAAATTAAAAACAAATAAGGTATGAAAATGAGGTTTATTACCGTAAACATTTCCCGATACATTTTAGCTGAATTTGTAAACGAAGTTATCTTTCAAAATTTACCTAAAGTGACATTTTACTCAACTTATCATCAATTATTTTACGACTTAGCAACCAGCGAATATTATGACGTATTTATAAATACTAGAAACGAGGTTGGATCCAATTCTGTCTTGGAACCAAAATGTCGGATAATTCAACCTGTCTTTTTCAAGGGGCTCTAGCTCAGTCATTAAGGCCTGCAGTTTCGTGCTTATTAGCACTCATCAGCCCGGCATAGGAATGTAACTGAGCTGGAGATGGAAAACCTCTTAAGGAAGCCAAGAGTGCGAAACAAACTGGTAGCTAATATAGAATTAACAGACCAGATGAGTGACCGAAGGAATGGTTCGGTTCAACTCGAAGATTGAACAGGAGGCAAGGTATATTCAGTAAATTACTGGCCCATTAGCCAGGGCTAAAGCAGAAGTACATGAAATAAACCGCCAGCTCAGTCATTTCCAGCCGAGGACTGCAGGTTTTCCATCTCCAGCTCAGTCACTTTCCTATGCCGGGCTGATGAGTGCTAATAAGCACGAAACTGCAGTCCTCGGCTGGAAATGACTGAGCTGGCGGTTTATTTCATGTATTTCTGCTTGAGCCCTGGCTAATGGGCCGGTAATTTACTGAATACACTACTTTTATAATTTAACAATCTCTAAAGTTTATCGTGATATTAAATATACAGTTAAAATTGTTTTGTTCCTTAATTTGAAGCTGGAATGCGTAGTCAAAAACGTAATAAATAAAACAAAAGTTTACTTTCGATTCAATCTCTTTTGAATGATATTGTGTTTTAGAAACTAAATTTTTTTACGGATCTGGAGAGAAAAAAAGCAAAAATGATAAAAATACACGAAAAATTCGATGCGTATAGCAGATCTGCGGTTTAGCCGCTTGTAGTGATATTGTTCAAAAAAAAAAAAAAAAAAAAAAGCCGTTCAGTAAAATTGACTTTGTTTAAACGAGGTTCAAGTTCAATTGTTTTTTCATCAATTGCGGTTCTACTGTATTACAAGCTGAAATAAACAATCAACTTTTAATAAATATGTTGTGTAACATCTTTCCCGATACGCGTCGACCTCTGCAGTAACGGACTGTGAATGTTTTTTTTACTGCTGATATGGTGTACCAGTAAGGAAACGCTATTTACAGCGCGTATTCTTGGCATTCTTGTGTACTGAGAAATCTCCCCTTATGACAATTGTGAAAAAGTTACGCTGTACACAAAATCTTGAAACGTGTTCACTAAATTTTAAATTTTGCTTGTCAGTCTTTTTGAATACAATTTTTGCCTCAAAAAGAATAACATGAACAGTGAACAATTTTATCTGTTAAAAAAAAAGAAAGAAACAGATAAAATTTGCAATATTTTAGATTCTGTATGCATCGATATATATCGCTCTTCTGATTTGCGAAGAAAGATTATTTCTAGAGAGGGGAAATGTCGTTCTTTTTAATGATCAGTTCATCAGAGGATCGTTCATTCTTTTGGCTCGTTGAACTCGTCCATTTGAACGACTTCGTTCATTTAAAAATGTTGCAGGTGATCTCTCTGCAAGACATACTCATGCACATTCGAAATGTTTCCCTAGAGCAGTTATATTCTTTTAAGGAACAATAACTAAATTTAGATATCAGTTAGAAAATATCCCTATAAAAATTAATAAAAAATATGTCATTTAGGTTCAGATGTATAAAGCCAATTACATACCAAAATAAACAATATGTAACGAAAAAAGTAACAACAAAAATATTGATAGCTCAGCCGAGGTACCGGATTGTTTAATTTCAGAAAAAAAGACGCAGACTGAATATTAGGGAGCCATAAAAATTATCTCATAGCACCCATGGTAAAACACAAAAAAAAAAAAAAAAAAGCACAGCATGTATTGAAACGGGGGGGGGGGGGGAGCGCATCATGTGTTGAAATAAGGATATATATAAACAGAAAAAATCCCTATCAAATATTCTTAGGATACTGAATATAAAATTAAGGACTTAGAAGTCAATAAACTAGTTAAAAAGAAAATCAAATCAATATAGATGGTAGTTAATAGGGATGTTATAGATAGAAGACGGATAGTCAAAGAGATAAAAGAAATTTTTAGAAATAGTTTTGGTGACACAAAAAAAAGAGGAATGCTACAGGTTCGTGTGATAGGAAGTGTAAATTCCAAACATTTTGTCAGTAACCAAAACAAGTTACCCAAATTTTACTTATGGATACATCGAAAAAATGCAAATGAACTAAAACGGTAAACGAAAAATAATGAATAAATCAGAAAGTAAAAATTGTTCGAAATGAATATATTATGCTGCATTTAAAAAAGGAAATTAGGGATTGATTGAGAGTTTAAAATTTGAAGATGATTGTTACTGTAATTTTTAAAAATGCGATTTTATTACAAGTGAACCAATAATCGTTCATCGTTCAAAAAACCGTCATCCATTTTTAGAAGACCGTTCTGACCTGTTTATTTTAAGGGCTCGTTCTTTTAGAGCCTTTCGTTCATGAATGACACATCGCTGGTAATTTCATACTTTAAAACTCAGTAGAAGTTTGAAATTTAAAATGAACCTGAAATAATATTATTATAATACAGTTAAAATAGTAAATAAAATTGTAAATTAAAGTTCGTTATCTCCAGATAACATACTAATAACATTTTACGACCTTAAAGCTTTTACTTTATACTTATATTTGAGAACCAAATAAAGTACCAAAAAAAGAGCAAATCAGCATTAGACACAGAAAATTAGAAAAAGCGGCTGTTGCTATTAAATTTTTTAAAAAAACTCAACCCTACAGATAAATTGTAATTATTTTAAACCCTCATTTTGATATATTCCTTCCCTCATATTCATTTATATGTATGCAACATTTCTTATTCAATTACAATTATTCTGGTATTTTAGATAAATTTTTTGCATATTTTATTTAAATATTACATTTAAAGTAACTACGATGAGAGAAAAGATATAAAAAATATAGTAACAACTTCAAACTTTCGCAGATGTGAAGCGTAATATAAAAGGGATTTCAATGTAAAGTTGAAAAAATAAATTTTATTTTTTAGTTAGCAATTATTCCCAATCTATTTCTTTTCTCTGACGTAGAGAAAGAAAGTTAACGTGAATTTATTTCTATGTAGTTAAACATCGTAAAGAAAACGGTAAAAACATTTAATTAGATTTGCAAATCGAATTTACAAGCAATTGTACAACTTAATTTAAATTACTTACAATGCACATAAATCTGCTTTTTACGAAACACTTTTTACTTGAAATCGTTAAATAAAATCTGAAAGTGACACATGTAATACAGATTTATAAAGCTTAACAAAATATATTCCCTGGGATCAAACAGTTTACACAGAGAAAGAAGTACAGAAAGTTTGTAAGTTAAGTTTATTCAGCGTAGTTTAACATCATTAAGTTGCTCCTTTTCCAAAGATTCAAGAAAAGAAACTGCAAAGAGTTGGTCGGAAATTTTGTTACAAGATGGTGGAAAAGTGATTGTAATGAATGGTGTGGTACGCTTTTCCAGTAATTGCTTCCAGGGAGCAAAGCGTCTCGGGCTCATAATTTATTGAAAATATCTACAAACGTTTTTCTTTCCGTAGCATTAACGCAAAAAAGCTTTTGTCATATTAATTATTTGTTTTAACTAGTGACAAAACAAATAAAATTATTTTCGGAAAATTGATAGTTTTTCAAAAAATAAATAAATAAATAAATAAAAACTATCAGTGTTTTTATGTCTAGCAATTTACATGCGAAATCTGTAACATTTTCCTGTTGGAAATGTAAAATTTTTAACTGAATTTAAATTGCCAATACTTACTATTTTTGTTTTACAAAAATAGGTACCCCTACACTGTAAAAAGATTTCGAAATGTAACTGGTAATTTCTATGAACGTTTCGGGATTTCATAGGTTTTCACCAATTTCTTGTGAATATTAAGTACAAACCTTTGTCAAAACGTTTCCTGAATGTTGGGGAACACATTTTAGCTGCCAGTTTAAAGATGAACTAAACGTACTTACTAAAGTGTATCGGCTTAAGTACGCACTGTAAAAAAATTCCGAAACCTTACTGAGTATTTCCGTGTAACGTTTTGGGATTTTAATGGTTTTTATCCACTTCTTGGAAAAATCAAGTATCACTGTCAAAAACTTTCTTGACTTGCTACAAGTTGCACGAATGCTGTTGTGAAAAATATTTTTAGCTCCCAGTTTAAAGATTAACGGAGCGTATTTATAAAGTGTATTGGCTTCTACCCGATTACGGCTCGTCCATGCTGATTAAGCTCCCTTAGGGAGCGAGTACGTGTGGATTACATTGCTTTGCTAAAATTGCAGGCGAGTAATATTCTGGCTTAGCTATGGTCATGTTTGCATTATTGCATATGGAACTTCCTTAAAGATTCAGGAAGTTGCGAAGCTTTTATATTATTCCTACATAAGTTAGTTCAAAAATGCCCGAAACGCGACTGGCTTCAAACGGGAGTTTTTTAGGAAGATTTCGGAGTAATTTCAGGAAGTTTACTGAATTTTAGCGGAAAACGTTCCCGGTTTTTGTAAAATATCTTACTGGCAGAAATTGGGCACATCAGCTGCACATTATTTTCCAGGAACGTTTCTGAATCGATTTTACAGTGCGGTTACTGCCTATCCATATATTGACTAAGCTCCCCATGAGAACTAATAAGTCTCTTTGCAAGAATTGCGAGTGAGGGAAATGCTTGGCACTTGCAGTTCTGTCTTGGCGTTGGCCTTAGTTGCAATAATGCTTTTAAGGCTTTCTTGGTAAATCAGGAAGGTGCCTAGCTACTATTTCAATTCGACCAAAAGTTTTTTGAAGGGTTCCAGAAACGTGATTGGCTTTAACCGGATATTTTTCTGTATTATTTAAAAAGATTTAAGGATAATTTCAGGGAGGTTACTCATTTCTAGCGGAAAACATAAATGTTTTTGCGAGATATGTTACTGGCAGAAATTGGGCACATAAGCTGCCCATTATTTTTCGGGAACTGTTTTTTTTTTTCCTGAACCGTTTTTAGAGAGTACAACAGCTTCAGTGACAGTTACAACTCTCATTATCGGCTATTTTCTCTTATTATGTTTACACGAGTGTATCTTTAGAACCACTTTTACCTTAAATAAACAATGGAGATTATTTTAGTCTTATGAATCAATATTTCAACGACCCATTTCTAAATGTTTCTAGATAATAACTATCATCTATAATTTATTTTTATGTTATATACAAAAAATGTAAAGTTATGAAATTATGGAAATAAATACATTCCAAGAATTGATTTGGGTTTAATGTATTTCGGATAAGATAAGATAAAATAATTAAAAGTTGTGCAATTTTAAAACTACCTCTCTTATTTTCAAACGTACAGACACGCAAAAACTGAAATTGACCTAAGTACCTCCTTTGATCATTATGTTTTTAAAACCAGCTTTACTTTTTTCTTTCTTTCTTTTTTTCCAAAGTCTAAAAATAGAGCTTTGAATTTACAATCGGAAAAAAATCGTTGTTATTAGAAAATATGTCTATCATAAAATAAAGTACTTTTTCTTATTTAGAAAGAGAAAAATGGGAGAGAACATCATCTAAATGAAAATTTAATTGGACTTAGATTTTTATGTTTATAATTGTTTTACGTTATTACTGCAAATAAAAAACTTTAGGGCTTTAAACTCCATAATTATCATGGAACTCTTTTAACTAAGTTAGATAAATGAGATAGTTTTTTTTTTTTCATTTTACTGTTTAAAGCTTAAATGAGCTTGAACTTTCTTTTTTTTTTTAATCAATGCATTTATTAATAACGAGTAATATTTTTCTATTAATAAAGAATTTTCTGCGCGAATAACATATTTAAATTTAAAATGATTTTAAACTGCGACGCGTAAAAATACTTAGTTTGAGCATCTAAATTTAGCTAGTAAATTAACAAAAGCAAATAAAATACAAAATAATTGTTTTCAAATTATCATTTCTTTTCAGCTACATTGTAAAAACTTTTCAGAAACGTTCCTGGAAAATAATAGGTAGCTGATGTGCCCAATTTCTGCCAGTAACATACCTAGCAAAAACCAGGAACATTTTCCGCTAAAAATCAGTAACCTTCCTGGAAAATCCAAAATTCTTCCCAGTTAAAGCCAGTCGTGTTTCTGGAACTTCAGAATAATCATAGCCAGGGAGAGTATACCGCTTGGCACCTTCCAGATTTAGCAAGACAGTTCCAAAAGCAGTGTTGCAAGTAAGTATCAAGCATTTCGCTTGGTTGCGATTCTCGCAAAGCTACGTATTCCATACTTAATCGCAAGTACGTGTTTACGTATTTATTACTACATATTTACGAGGGCAAATCAAAAAGTCTTTAAGCTTTTTTTTAGCCACAATACGGCTGTGAATACAAAGCAAACATATACATTCCCAACAGTGACAGTTCCTGGAACCGTACCAGCTATATTTGCTTTTTGCTTGGAAGAGCGGAGCTGCTACCAGTGATTTAAGATGACGGTTGTTCTTCAGACGTCCACAGCTTATGAGCAGCGAAGTGTTATTCGTTTTGCACGGAGCAACGAACAAAAGTCCATAGGAATTCACAAGGAAATGCTCCTGCAGTCCAGACCTTTCCCTTAGTGATTTTTACGATTTCAGTCCTCTGAAGAAGTTTCTGGCAGGACAGAAACCAAGAACACGATCCGACGATGATCCCACAGGCAGACGGAAGAATTCTACGACAGGGGGATCTCTAATTTAGTGCTGCGATGGGGCGAATGTCTGAACCGGTGTGGTGACTATGTGGAGAAATAGTGTAAATGACATAGTTGACTACGTATATTTGTTAATACTTGTATGTATCTATTTTTTGCAAATAAAAATAGGCGCACATACTTTTTGTTTTGCCCTGCTATAACCGCTTAGCACCTTCCTGACATATCAAGACAGTTCCAAAAGCCGTACTGCAAACATGGCCAAAGTTAAATCAGAATTGCATGTAAGTGTCAAGCATTTCGCTTTGTAGCGATTCTCTCAAAGCTACGTATTCCATACTTATTCTCTCCCTTTGGAAGTTTAATCCGCATGGACAAAACGTAACCGACATGAATCCGATACATCTTATAAATATTCTCAGTTAATCTTTAAACTGGGAGCTAAATGTATTTTCTACAACAGAGAAAAGTCTGCTTTCGGACAACTTGCAGCAATTCAGGAAACGTTTTGACAATGATACTTGATATTTCCAGGAAGTGGATAAAAACCACTGAAATCTCGAAGAGCTACATGGAATTACTCAGTAACGTTTTGGAATTTTTGTAGTTTATATTTTAGTAAAATTACAGAGTAAAACTAAAAAGGAAATCTTGCAGTTGTTTTTTCTTGCTTTAAATATACTACTGCTCATTTAATTGTACACGTACGCACATACAAAAGAATAAATGAGGAACCATGTATCGTATACGAATACGGATTCTTTTTATCTTTAGGAAAACAAATCTTTAGGATTTATTAAACACATTTTTAGGAACCTTTTGGTCGCAACTTGTGAAAATATTTAAGAAAAAAAGATGTTAATTTAAGAAATTGAATCAGG